>NW_028281204.1:0-97924 GCF_059751285.1 Brachycentrus maculatus
TGGCTCATCTCAATAGATGTACCAAAATGTCGGTAGAGCCGGATACTATTAGGTACAATTTTTTAATTGATTTTATTGTCTAACCAGGAACTTGTTTGAAGTATACCTGAAACCGTACTTCCTGGAAGCGTACCGACCGATCCACAAGGACGACACTTTCATCGTTCGCGGGGGCATGCGCGCCGTGGAGTTCAAGGTGGTGGAGACGGACCCCGTGCCGTACTGCATCGTGGCCCCCGACACCGTCATCCACTGCGAAGGGGACCCCATCAAGCGCGAGGAGGAGGAGGAGGCGCTCAACGCGGTGGGTTACGACGACATCGGCGGCTGCCGCAAGCAGCTGGCGCAGATCAAAGAGATGGTGGAGCTCCCTCTGCGCCACCCCTCGCTCTTCAAGGCCATCGGAGTCAAGCCCCCGCGCGGCATCCTGCTCTACGGCCCGCCCGGCACCGGCAAGACCCTCATCGCCAGGGCCGTGGCCAATGAAACCGGTCAGTTTACCCCTTTTCACAAATCAATATACTCATAATGTATCTGTTTGGTGCAGCAAGTTTCCTCATCTTCTAGATCTGATAATATAGCAGGCTTATACGAACTGTCCAATTGTCAAAGGGAATCATAACTTGCATAGTACTATATTAATGAGTGAAACTATTACTCTGTTTTTATATGCGAATTTGAATTCCAGGTGCTTTCTTCTTCCTAATCAACGGTCCGGAGATCATGTCCAAGTTGGCGGGAGAGTCCGAGTCCAACCTGAGGAAGGCTTTCGAAGAGGCGGACAAGAACTCCCCAGCCATCATCTTCATAGATGAGCTGGACGCCATCGCTCCCAAGAGAGAGAAGACACACGGAGAGGTGGAGAGACGTATTGTCAGTCAGCTACTCACACTCATGGACGGTAAGCGTTCTATATTCCAATTTCGGCCATCATCTTCACAGAGTGCAACACAGTATAAAATGAGTGGTTTTGTAGACTAGCTGGAATTGGAATAATATTACTCGGGTCCTGTAATATCACTTTATAGCGCCATACAACAGTTGAAACATTTGTTTGCAGGTATGAAGAAGTCATCCCACGTTATAGTAATGGCAGCTACCAACCGTCCCAACTCTATTGACGGAGCTCTCCGCCGGTTCGGTCGCTTCGATCGGGAGATTGATATTGGGATTCCGGACGCGATAGGTCGCCTGGAAGTACTGCGCATTCACACCAAGAACATGAAGCTGGCTGAGGATGTGGATCTTGAACAGGTTCGTCTCCAATATTGATATTTTAATGGAATTCAATTTAACGTTTTTACATTAATGGTCACTTTTTCTATGTAACACTGTTTAAGAAATGGTATTGTTTTGCTTAATAACGGCTAAAAACTATTTTTTCCAATTCCTCGTATTTGGGTTAATCTGGAAAGTGTCTTAATTCTATTTGGGATTACTTTACAGGAGAGTGTAAAAGTATTGTAACCAAGCATAATTTATTGATTTAAAAACAAAAAACACAGCACGTTTTTAGAATGAAAAATTCCATTTCATGGTTAAATCATAATGTTTTTACTCTTTTGTAAGCTCCAAATTGATTTTTCCATACACATTTTTACAGTACATATAAAGAATTAAGATCCACTTTTTACATTTCTTAGGGAAATGTAAAACTCAGGAAAAGAAATTTTATTTCTCGTATAATTAAATGGTGTATGTGTGAATGTAAAAAAAGCTATACATATTACATTCAAGGTTGAATATGGGATATTATGTAAGCTGTTTTGTCAGGTCAATGCACTTTTTTTTAAATAAAAAAAGGTATCTTGTCCAGTTTAAAGGTTTTCTCTGTTTCGGAATTTTTTGACAAATTATATAAACTAAACTTAATATACCAAAAGTACATTGATTCAAAACTCGGGAATCAGAATTTGGCCAAATTAAATTAAATTTTACAAACACAAAAGAAAAATTTCTAAATAATTGCGAAATATGTTAGCTATTTTTCTCGGCCGTCAAAATAATGTAATGGTAATTTAGAAGTTTTGTGATATATTTTCATGAAAAATCTGTAACAAAATGTGCAAATTTAATATTAAAAGTTGAGAGTGAAGAATATCTCAGAAAACTGACCTTTTTATTGATTTTTAAAACATTATCAATAAAATCGAAATATAAAAATAAGATCTTGAACATGTATAGCCGACCGGTGGTGACAGTGGATTTATTTCCTTGGCTCCAAGTAAAATTTCCCTGCTGCAAATATCTGGTAAAACAGAAGAGGGGCACAAGTCTAAGACATGTACTACAGACTAGTTTAAACTCTTAACACATTGTCGTCGGGACACAGCATTTGCCGTTTTTTGTGGACTGTCGGTCAACTGCGGGACACGGCAAATGCCGTTTTTGTCGACTGTCGGTTATCGGCGGGAAACGGCAATATACGGGTTTGTTATCAGCGTGAAATAAAATGCCTTGAAGGGTAATTTGCTACCCGGGTGCTAGGCGAAAGTCTGTCGACGTTATTTGAGATGTCTTATTTGAGTATTTGTCCAGATTGGTAGTGTGCCGCTTGTAAAGGCATTGCCGGAAATCTAGAGTTTTTATGCGATCTCAATCTCCAGTTTAGTTTGAGTCATTTCACGTATTGGACTATTTTTCATACCGCTCGCACTGTTTTGTTTACTGTTTGGTATTTTATTATTTGAATATATTAGCATTGTATAGGGAATGATACCTCGTCGGAGGGGAAGACAATTTTTTAGAGTTTACAATGCTTCTAAAATTGTGAAATACGGAATACTTAATTAAAAATTATGATTATAATTTATTTTTGATGATCAAATGTCATTTATGATTTCTTTGAAAATTTCAATCGAAAATATTATTTGGTTTAGAAATTGTGTCAATTTTAAGAAAGCGATATATTTTTGCGCTAATCGTGAAAAACATCCGCTATAGGCTAGAGTCTATTGTTCGAAGCGCCCGACTACAATGTGTTAATAAAACCGTAAAATAAAATATACCACGCCCCCCAGTTCAAAGTAAGGATTTATCCTTGTTCTGTGGTC
This sequence comes from Brachycentrus maculatus, assembly GCF_059751285.1. Taxonomy (NCBI): domain Eukaryota; kingdom Metazoa; phylum Arthropoda; class Insecta; order Trichoptera; family Brachycentridae; genus Brachycentrus; species Brachycentrus maculatus. The sequence goes on from NW_028281204.1 coordinate 3,054, forward strand.
TCTTCTGGTAAACTTGTTTCATCTTAAAATCGAGTTTCCTGATTTTATTTACTATTTGGCAAATTCATACATAAATGTCCAAATTTAAACTTACAACCTCAAAGATGTTTTATTTATCAACCTCAAAGATGTCATTATTGTATAAAATGCACAATGCCACATACGGATATCTTTTTTTGTGCTTAATTTTCATGTTCATGAAATTATTTATGCATGAAACTGAAATAATGTTAAATTTTATTGGTACGAATTGAGAAAAATGTTAGTATAGAGATGAAATGAAATTGGATTTTCATTATAAAAAGTGGAAAACATAAATGAAAAATGAAAAGTGATGTTTATTAACGCTTTGCGCTTAATTTTTTTTCGTATGTTCTGTCAGGTTAATAAAATTCCATAAGTTATTTCTTTTTAACTGAACTAATATGATTTTAGTAAAATTATATTGCAAAAAAAATGTATTAAAAATATTTGAAAAATAAGCCTTTATTTTCTTGCCGCCACGCAAGGCACTCGAGTAATACGACAATTCAGGCAGCCGACTCTGTGGCTTCTGTGTGTAAAAACTAAAATTACTGTACTCAAATGTACATAAAGGTTTTTTAATCCCAGCTAGTGCAGAAAGGAAGGAGGATATTACTAAATGCTTATTTATTGCAGATTGCGGCAGAATCTCACGGTCACGTGGGAGCTGACTTGGCTTCTCTATGTTCCGAAGCCGCCCTCCAGCAGATCAGGGAGAAGATGGATCTCATAGACTTGGAAGACGATCAGATAGACGCCGAGGTTCTCAACTCTCTGGCCGTCTCCATGGACAACTTCAGGGTGAGACTGTCGCACTGTTCCGCATCTCCAGTTTGGTTATTACGTAACGCGAGTGCATACTGAATTGCAATGTGTGTATTTCCAGTATGCCATGACCAAATCGTCCCCGTCGGCTCTGCGCGAGACGGTCGTGGAGGTGCCCAATGTGAGCTGGACGGACATCGGAGGCCTCTCCAACGTGAAGAAGGAGCTACAGGAGCTGGTGCAGTATCCTGTGGAGCATCCCGACAAGTTCCTGAAGTTCGGCATGCAGCCGTCTCGCGGAGTCCTGTTCTACGGGCCTCCGGGATGCGGTAATATACGCACTATTTGTCTGCTTTTAATGCTTCCAACATTGCTCTACTAATCTAGTCTGAATCATATTGCACTTATAATGTTTCAGGTAAAACTCTCTTGGCTAAAGCCATTGCGAATGAGTGTCAAGCCAACTTCATATCTGTGAAGGGACCCGAACTCCTCACTATGTGGTTTGGAGAGTCTGAAGCGAACGTTAGGGATATTTTTGATAAGGTAAGCTGATTAGATACCTTGTGTCTACTTAATATCTGGCATAGTGTAGTAGAATAATACTGGGAGATGAGCGAGCGGGTGTGTTTGGAGTGTAAGCATCTGACGGTGTGTTGTGGACCGGCAGGCTCGCTCGGCGTCCCCGTGCGTGCTGTTCTTCGACGAATTGGACTCCATCGCCAAGTCGCGCGGCGGCTCCGTGAGCGACGCCGGAGGCGCAGCCGACCGCGTCATCAACCAGATCCTCACAGAGATGGACGGCATGGGGGCCAAGAAGAATGTCTTCATCATCGGTAACTACCTGTCTATTTGGAATGCATACGGGATAGTTGCGGAAGAGTCCCTGCTCGGGGAATAATCTGGAGTGAACTGTTTAGGTGCCACCAACCGACCGGACATCATCGACCCGGCCATTCTCCGTCCCGGCCGCCTCGACCAGCTCATCTACATCCCCCTCCCCGACGAGAAGTCCCGCGAGGCCATCTTCCGGGCTAACCTGCGCAAGTCCCCCGTCGCTAAGGACGTAGACCTTACCTACATCGCCAAGGTACCATCATATTCGTAATATATTTGGATAATTTATTGTGCCATTTTTGTAGAATTTTACCGCGAGGGCGCTTCACTGTGAATGGATTGGGGAAAAGAAGATATTGGAAATGGTTCAGCAAACAAACATGGTTCTATTTTTTTTCTAAAGATTATCTCTCTCTCACTATTTCTAACTACTGGTGGAAAAGCATTCCACGCAATCGGCCCCGCAACAGCAAAGCCACACTCGCCAAATTTAGTGCGCCGGTTGTGACCTGGTAAGATCACTTTGCCCATAGCAGCTGATGGATGGTATGGTACTCTGCTACTTCAAGCGAACCCAAAGTGTGCAATGGTACTATAAGAAGGAATCAAAATCTATAAAGAGTGAGAAATATTTGTCTTTTTGTTTACAAAAATACTTAAATTTCTGTGAGCCTAAGCGGCTCATTAGAAAAAGGTATCACATTGTGGTAGAGTGGGTTCGAATTGAGAAACTCTCACTCAGGAATCCGCGACACTAACCACGGGACCACAACCCGACACATTTATATGTACACTACACACAAAGTAGGATCAAATTATAGGTACACTTTACTTAAGGAAGAGAAGAATAGATCAATGTCGATGCGATATTGTTCAGCTCTGTCAACCGGCACAACCATCAGCAGGTTAGTCCTGTCCAAGTTGGATTGCCTGCGTTACAGTTAAACTAACATTTTGACGTCTCAACATAGATGAAGAAGAATATGGAAGTCTGGATATTCAAAGGGCTTATGACCTGTTGTAGGCTTTACTTATTTATTTTTTTACAAAAATGTTAGTAATATTGGGATATAACCACTCACCGAAATTTTTATGTCTACCGGTCTGAGATGTACCCGTCTCTTCGTAAGGACAATCACTACCACAGCATGCAAACAATACTACCCTTCACTACCATAGCACTATTTACACACTTAAAACTACACAAAATTTTTAACACATGCGATTTTTGGTCGACCCAAAAACCAACATGCACTAATGGTTGCAGGGCAAACATGCGTTACGAGCCGAAGTCAAACATGCACTAGGGTTAAAATTGATTATTTAACCAGCTTAAATACTCGTAGGTTGAAAGGAGTGGGCGGAGTTTGAATTGGATATTGACGAATCTTGCTTAACCGATGTTGAATCAAATAAATTAATGTTGAATCAATAAGTAAAATTTGTTTGGTTGTTAATTAAGGGAATATAATTGCCTTCCGAATATAAACAAAAATCTCGGTGAGTGGTTATATACTAATATTACTAACATTTTTGTAAAAAAATAAATAAGCAAAAATGACTAACCATAAAGTAAGTGCTTTAAATATTAATGATATCAATTATTAAAGTTATCACTTTATACTCGTGTAAACATTCACCATTCTACCCATGATTTGACAACCGCAGTATTAAAATTTTTGAAACTCATACATATGTCATATTACTCTCATGTCGCCTCATGTTTTGTGAACAAGGATTTGGACACACTCAAAATGTTGCGACTAACTAACCACCGCGCCGCTTCCCCGCAGATGTAGTAGTAGTAGTAAGAATTAAGGCAATAAAGAACACTCATATTGTAATCCTTTCCCATTCGTGAATCCGCTCTGAACATCCCACACTTAATCTTTTGTTGTTCAATAAAAACTTGTTTATTTATTTTTTTCATTTTTGTATTCTTATCATTTTATTTCGATTTTTGGCAATTTTTTTTTTCAATTGTCAAACTTGAGTTAAATTATATAAATGTAAAAATCATACCAGAATTACGTAGTATTTTTTTATTATCATAATTGAAATTACCGTTGTTGGAATTAACGTGTTTTTACTGTACTATATAAATGTTACTTTTCTTGCAGCATAAATACTCTTTTATTACAAAAAGGTACATTTATATTTGCAGGTCACCCAGGGCTTCAGCGGAGCCGACTTGACCGAGATCTGTCAGCGAGCGTGCAAGCTGGCCATCCGACAAGCCATCGAGACGGAGATCACGCGGGAGAGGCAGCGCCAGCAGGCGACGGCCACCACCGCCATGGACGTGAGTCTACTCCGCTCTCTGGGATGCCACGATCCTGTGACGGTTGAGTGTAACGGTGTGTGTGTGCGGTTGCAGATGGACGAGGAGGACCCCGTGCCGGAGATCACGCGGGCGCACTTCGAGGAGGCCATGAAGTTCGCCCGGCGCTCGGTGTCGGACAACGACATCCGCAAGTACGAGATGTTTGCGCAGACGCTGCAGCAGTCGCGCGGCTTCGGGACCAACTTCCGCTTCCCGGCGGGCGGCTCGGCGGGCGGGCCGGGGGCGGCCGGCACCTCGGCGGGGGACCAGCCCACCTTCCAGGACGACGGGGTGGACGACGACCTCTACAGCTAGGCTGACCGTCCCGTCAAACTTTTCCATCTGCCTGAAATCTCAAAAAGATATATTTTTTGGAAGGGCTTTCGCGTTCGATGAATCGGGACTGTAGGGAAAAATTCCCGATGTTTTTTTTAAGAAATTTAAATTTTACTTTTTGTCATCTTGCGGAAGCGCTTTGCGTAGCTCTCACCGAGTGAAGTTATTATTTGGCTCCGTAATATAATTTAATTATCTTATACAAATATATCTAAATGATAAAGATGCATTATGCATTTTTAAATATTTTTTACTTGAATTGAAATACCGCAAGTCTGGATTTCAAATGACCGCGTAGTGTTTATATTTAAAATAACGGTAGGATAAATTATGGAATGACGAGACATTTTGAAATATCTTCAAATACCGAGTGATGCGAGTTCTCCACCAACGTACTGTCCCACTCGCGCACCCTTCGTCGACGCTACCGCTGCTGGAAGTGCGTATGTATCAAATTAACTTACCATTCTGTTTACATACTATAAATTGTACTGTTTTCTGTTGATTGCAAATGAGGAGGCGAGTAATAAGCGGGTCGGGACCCACACAGCTGGGATATAATGGTATCTACGGGATCTTAGTGTTCACGGATCAGAAAAAGAATTGTATTCCACTGCATCTCTCGTAATAATAAATCACATAAATAAATATTTTTGGCTTTTATTTCTAGCTAGGTTTATTATTTTAGAAATCCATTTTGTAAAGGACAACTTTAGTAGGAGGATATCTTGTATTTATCTGGCATCAAAATAATGATGGGGCTACAGTGGAGAGTGACTGACATTTCCAATAGATCTACCCCAATCCCGAGAATCTGTTATCTACTGAAATTTGATATAACATTTGAAAGTATAGCAGAGGGAATTATATCACGAGTGATATATGTATTCATTTTTATAACTACTAATAATCCCATCCAAACAACCTTTATATTTTAGTCATTCTCATCTACTGTAAACATTGGGAAATACATCTCTAAGATTGACATTTACTGTCGCGGCCAATTCTGATTGTTGACATCTCAACAAAGATGAAAAAAATTTGGATGTCTAGGTATTTACAGGGCTTACGACCCACACTTCCTATGCCTATAGCAGGTAATAAATAAGTGGAGAAATATTTGCCCTAGAGAAACAAGATCAAGAAGACGAAGAGATTTGCGAGGGTAAAGATATTGGTCCTACACCTTCTGAAGCCTTTCAGCGTTTAGTGTCACCATCAAATGGTTTTGAGAGGCAAGAAGAGTAACTCGGGACAACTTATATTTCTTGAAGGTATTCGCTATTTGGCAGCTTGGAAAAACCAGCCGGCTTGATATTGAAGCATTAATTCATTCAACAGTCACTTTGCGGTAAAATCTATCCATTTTTTAATTTAAGTTTTACTTGGTAAATACCACTATTCCTTCAAATCTTTTTAGAGATGTATTTTGATGCATTCTGCTTCATTTTCAAACACCGTGTATTTGTAGTGATATTTACCGAGTTAAACTTAAATTTAAAAAATTGGTTATACTGAATGTACGTGTCTTTTCTTGTCTACTATGATTTTTTCCGATGATCTGGATTTTTCCTTATGGGGACTACCTTCATCCACAATTAGTCGGGATAATCGAGGTTCTTATTATGCCTCTAATATACAATAAAAAATACCAACAAAAAACATTTCAATTCATCACAATTTTATTAAAAAGAGGTAAAAACAGATTTTTTCCAAAAATTTTTTTAGCTACAATCTTATTTGCTTAAATCAAATAACAATATAATATAATGATCCAAATGCTTAAACAGAAACAGGTACCAGAACATATCAACTATACTAAGTTTGTCAACATATTCACTTTATTGCACAAATATCTCCTAACACGGTTGAGTATATATTATACTAAAACAACTTATTTTGATTATACATAGTTATCACTGGGGAGTGTTGTAATGTCGCACAACAACTGCAGACGGGGGACCTCGCCTCTACCCCACCTGGAACAATGCACCATTAGTCCGCATGTACTGATGGACCTGTAATTATTCAAAACTGACCTACGCTATGTCATATCTCTACTGGACTCGGAGAAATACATTTCTCGCTACACACTCACGCGTATTCGTGTAATCAATATTCAATCAAAATTGTTTTAAACTATTAATATCTCTATTTTTTTTATATCGATGTCTCGACAGAGACGAGGGTTATTGAAATGGTAATATGAAAGTCTGGGTACTAGAACCCCGTAATTTTATTTAACTTTCATATTGGCTCGTTACATCTCATTCGACATCAATTTTTTCCTCTTAGGTCCCATGTCAGATGTTATTCCACATTTTTTTATCTTTAGGATTATTTATTTAAAATGTGAGCTTACATTTGTGTCACTCGTATCTATTATGACAGTATATGGAGCAGAGGACAAATGATTTTTTTCCAATTGGAATTTAACAGTCTACCTAGATATTTTTTTTAATTCTGGATGACGGGAAAGGATTAATAACCTAGATTTTTTTAATCATCAGCTATCGTTGTGATATTTTGTTTCATGGGTCACAACGAGTGTTCCGATAATGGGCCGAGTGGTCGGGTCGACGCTCGCCACACTCACCGGGGCGCGGTGCCGGCAGCCGGCAGCCGATCAGCCGTAGTAGCCGCCGTGGTGGTGGTGGTGGTGGCCGTGGTCGTGGTGGTGGTGGTAGTGCCCGTAGTCCCCGTAGTCCCCGTAGCCGCCGTAGCCGTGGTGACCGTGCCCCCCGTAGCCCCCGAAGCCGCCTCCGAAGCCCCCGAACCCGATGGCGCCGCCGAAGCCCCCGAAGCCGAACTGCGGCTTGGGGGCGGGAGCGGGCGCGGGGAGCGACAGGCTCGCGGCCACCAGCACCGACACCACCAATATCTGCAATTTAATGAAACAATGTCACTAGTTATTATAACGTAAATAGTGTTTTTTTTTTACTTTACTAGTTGATTAATAATTTCTAACAATATGAGCCAGGACTGTGCAAAGCGCGGCTCGCTAGGCGCGTGCGGCCCACGGCCGATATAAGTGCGGCCCGTGACGTATTTTTGATGTACCGCAAATACGAAAATTTTCCCTTCACAAAATTTATTTCGTAGAACATTTTACTTTTACGGCATCTTTAATAATAGAATGACGTATTTATTCGTATTAATTAATTATCCTGTAGCAATGACATCCGTCTTTTTTTTCTTTGAGAACTTAAAGTATATGTTACTGCGGCCCTCGAATGCGTATAATTATTAGGACTGCCCGATCTGGTTCGAGCAGTCTTAATATAAGCTGCTAATTTATCCGCGATATAAAAAAACTATATAAATGTAAAAATAAAGAAGTTCAAAACTCGAATAGAAATCTCAATAATCATAAAACGTTCAAATATAACGTAAAATAAAGAAATGGAAACCAATAAATGAAAATCGTTATTTTTTTTTAAATAATACCTCAAAAATAAAACGACAAAACTCGATATCTCAAAAATAGAAATACTTAGTATCTCAGAAATCAGAATATCAAAAATCGAGTCTCAAATTTGTAAAATTAGAAAAATAATCGAAAATTCAAAATCCATCGAAGCTATTGTTACAAAATAAAATCAGAAGTTCGATAATGCTCGACAAGCTTGATAGACAGATGATAATAACCGCGAACAAAAAAAAACGCTCCGTAAAATTAATACAAACGCTAGAAAACGTCACATAGAAAGATAAACGCAAACACTGTTTTTACGTTAAAAAATAAATTTAATTTAATGTTCAGTTTTGTTCCCGAAATGTTCCGAAATGCATGTTGTTCCACCGCCACCGGGACGGTGTGGGGCGCAAAGGACCGGGAGTTCGGGAAAGCCCCGCGCAGTACACACACTTCACGCAGAGAGTGCTCCGCCGCTTACTTGTAAGAACGTCTTCATTCTGGAAGCCGCGGCTGGTCGCGTAACCTTCGACTATGACGAGAACCCACCGTATGCAGCAGCGGAGGCGGCCCCCGCTTTATATAGTGAAGCGGGTCCTCCAAAGGACCGGTCTGCAGCCTTCTGGTTCCCCCGACACGTGACGTCACGAGAACACCTATTTTCTTGTTTACGACATTTGGTCAAATTTCAACGCTCGAAAATTTTTACATAAGTATGTTTTTATAATACTTAAGCGGTTAATACGTAGATAAAGCCTTGATCTTCGGAAAATGTATTCTATCGAATGCACGATTTACATCGTCGTTCATATCCCGAAAAAGATGACGATTTATTTGTTAAGATGGGAATATAGAAGTCTGGGCTTTTACAGGGTTTACGACCTGTCATAGGCTGGTTTACTTGATCACTTTACATACCGGGTAACATTCACCATTCTACTCGTGATCTTCATCAATAGTAATCTGGACCAAAAGTACGTTTATCATTTTGTGAATGTTTTCTACGAATAAAATCCTGATAGGTCTAACTCAAATTTATTTTTTTATGATTCTTGTTTAAAAATGTCACGAATAAAACTTTATTATGAGAAAAATAGATATCATTGATGTAGTGTTTTTTTTTTAATAATCTCGGTAGCACTTTTGTGGAACGTTTTTATGAAAAGTACGTGCAACATAATTTTCAGTAAAAGTATTAGAGCAACAATATACATATACTTACGTGTATATTTTCAAAATCCACCAAATTCTTTCCCATTTAATTCCTATAGAAGGTTAATTACACACTTAGGAGGTACTCGCAAAAATATACAATTCAGTACGCTATCGGCTGTTCGAGGGGCCATACGTGTCTCCACGCACTTTTTTTTTAGTTTATTATTGGAAAAATATTTTTAGATTTTTTTTAACTCCTTGCCTTTCAATAATTCTTTCTTTCCTGTTCAAAACCATATATGTATGTATTTATTTCGAAGAAAACCTTTTTCAATACAAAAACGGTGCTTAAAGCAAGAAAAATTATGTTAAATGTTATCTGGGTTTAAAGAAAACTATGTTGCGGGCTATCGAATATCCCGCTTTAATTACACAAAGTTTACATAAGAATCGTTTTCAAGGGTTTCTAAATGATGTATAAATATTTTTTCGTCGTAAATTCAGTTCTTTTCAAGGATAATAGGTACATCAAAATGGACGAAACAGGTGTCAATAATAATAATAATAATAAAATAACAATTTTGATTTATAAAAGCAATAAACTATTTTCTTGTTATAATAAAATTATTCTGAAAACACCCTTTCTTAGTGTACGAGACGTCTACATCCGCACAAGACTATAAACTGCACAGGGGGTGGTCTCTGACGTCCCGACGACTGTCAGCGGTGTCGTGAAGATCGCTGGATTCGGCGTTGGTCGATATCGATGTGAAGGTTTGGTGTGCAAATAAAACTCCGATGTCTAGGATTCATAAAGGCTTTTGTTTGGAGTGTTTTGTTGTATGGGTGTGAAACCTGGACCATCCAAAAGTACGAAAAAGACCGGCTTGAAGCATTTGAGATGTGGGTTTGGAGGAAGATGACCAAGACATCATGGGTCGTAAGGAAGTCCAACGAAAAGGTGTTGCAGGACGTAAAAGAAAGAAGAGAGCTTTTAAATCATATTTTGAAGAGGAAGGCCAAGCTAATAGGGCACTCAATTAGACATAGCACCTTTCTTAGCAACATCTTCGAAGGAAGAATCTTGGGAAAACGAACAAGAGGCCGCCCAAGAACTTCATACTTCCAGGATTTGAAGCGGCTCATGGACGTCTCCTCCTATTCGCAGCTCAAGAGGATGGCGACTGACAGAGACAAGTGGCTGACACTACAAGGCGCTGCCTTTAGAAGATGATGATGATGTCTATTTAGAAGCGTTTGCCACTAGAGACCGGTACTCGGCGTTAGCTCCGTTGCTCGTTGGATTTTAAAGTCCTCAGATACCGTATAAAGTGAACTTATATACTTAGGATGAAATTTTATTGAGATAAAGGCTTCCTTCCTTTACGAGTTGTTTTGTCTATCACTCGCTTTGTTAAAATCTTCTACCTAACTTCCAGCGCGCTGAAACAAACCGCCGATGGTGACGCTATATGGTATGCAATATGCCAGTTTAATAAAATCACCTATAATTTTGTAATAATATATTTATTATAACGTAAAACAATTATTATATAATTAAAATATGTTTAATAGCATCCGTCTGTGTGCAGTGCCTCCAGCTTCCAACTTGGCTGGATTATTTCTGGGCGTTAACTTTAACTTCCTGATAATGCGGATTGTAAAGTCGGTCGATAATTCATCGGGAACAAAACTTACGAAGCAAAATAATAGTTATAGGTATGTACATTGCTGCAACCGACCGGAGGAAAAGGAAAAAGGGGGAAGAGGCTTATATCCAGCAGTGGAAGACAGAGGGCTCATGGAGAAGAAGAAGATGACCACATCTGTAGTCAAGAAAGGGCGATTCAGTTGGCTAGGCCGTGTACTTCGCATGCCTCTCGAGAGCCGCCATCAAACTTACCCCTTTTGCGAGTGGACGTCCTGGGCTCGCCTCCCGGGACGTCCACCGCTGACAATCCGTCGGCGGTTCTCGTTTGAACTTCGGGACGCGGCCCTCGGGACGCGGCCCTGATTTGGGAGGTAGCGAGGGAGCTGGCAGCCGACAGAGAAGCCCGGAGGCAGTGTGTGGTTCCGCAAAGGGAGCAGAATGAAAATTACTTTAGATGACTTTTGTTTCAAGTGATTTTGGTCTTTTCAAACTGGTTGTTGATCCGTACTATCGGAATGCTAAAGCTACGATTTTTTTAACGAATGCGAAGTAAAGTAACTCCTGGCCAGGGTATCGGGTATCCTCGATAAATAAGTAAGTAATTAACGACGTTGACAATATTTTAATGTGGGTTAATTTTTTGTACGTACATACAAATACAGGATTTACTTACGATAGATTATTATCGAGATAATCATGTTTTAATAAAACAGGTATCTAAAATATGTAGTTGTTGGATATTTGAGGCCCGTTGAAAAGGTTATTACAAAATGAAGTAAGTACTGGTAGTGACTCGTCGTGTCTAGCCACCGTAGCCCCACCCCGCGGCCGGCCCCCATCCGCCGCCGCCCTGGTAGCCCCCGTAGGCGCCCTGGTACCCCCCGTAGGCGCCCTGGTAGCCCCCGACGCCGGGGTAGCCCCCCTCGCCGTAGTGGCCCCATTGGCCGCCGCCCCACCCGCCGCCCCCCCAGCCCGGGCGGCCGCCCCAGCCACCGCCCCACGTGGTGCCCGCGGCCTGGAGATCTCCCGGCGCCCCTCGCGCCCCCGCGCTCATCAGCGCTACCGCCATCAGCACCTGAAGACAATGTGTCGGGTGAAATAACTTAATTTTTAACATTTTAATAGTGCAACGAAGTAACGTCGATAACACGGGTCGGCAATAATAAATACGATTTTTACTCGGCTGTTGGATTTCGGTACAGTGAATCGAATTAATTAAACCTTTTGTGTATTGTTTTCTTTTATATTTAATATTTTCTTCACACACTTAAATGGTGGATGGGCACCGCGTCGGACCGACGCGGTATTAACTTCTTTGTAAATTTAACTAAGACCGGGTGATCAATGCCACGCTCCTGATCTGAGAGGAGTGAAATACTTGAAGTTGCATACTGTACTTGTACTGTTCAACTTAAACACTGCTAATGTGTACTTCAGGTAGAGAATACGTAGTATTTACGTGTTTTGTATAAATTTCGTACAAAACCTTAAAAACTTTTCTGTATTCCTTCATGTAGTGTACTGAAACACAACAAAGTTTGTTATATTTTATCTCTGGAATCGATAAATCACCCTTGATGGTTAAATTGTATTTTTTTACTGTCTCCTGAAAAGTATTTCCAGATGGAACTGGGAACCCTAAGGATTATGCCAAAGATGTTTGTACACACGCAAGCAAGCAGGTTGTGTTTTTATGCACAATGTTTTATTAGAAAATATTAAGTACCTACTTATACGTATGTATGTATACAAATATTTTTACAGGTTATTGAACGCCTTTGAATACCTAGAAATATTTCTATATTGGACGTAAGATGCTTAGATTTGTTGGTCAATGTTTTAAAAAATCTTAATAATTATTATTGAAAAAATTAATTGTCTACATTGGTGACGTCATAATGCCATATCGAAAATACTCACGTGTTCATCCAATCGATACTGATAATTTGCTTGTAAAAATATTAATCAAGCTATCTTAAAAAAAATTATGGCAAAACACTCCATTCGAGATGGTTTTCCAGTGATAATATTTTTTGTGCAGATCTTCTGACAATGGACTGGCCCAGCGGTCGGCAAACTTATTAACCAAAGAGTCAAATATGCACGTAACTACGATTTGAAAAATTCTTGAGAGTCAAATCTGTTTCCTATTCTAGTACCCACACGTTAATTTTAATTTTAGACCTTTATTAAATTACGGGTACACCCAGTAATACTCGATTTCACACATAATAAGAATTGTTTTCATTGATAAAAAATGTTTTGAAAGTAAGGTATCCATAAGAACACTACTTATTGCGAATAATGTCCTCGCATCTCCATTTAAAGTTTGATCACGTCTGGTTTGTGTCGTTATTTTTAGCACGTTTCCAGGTTCACATCAATAAGATGATTTTCCAGTTTGCTTTTAATACGGTTGAAGATTCAAAAGGATTGTTCCCATGAATATTAGAGTCGAAAAGCCTTGCGCGGATATTTGTGCCGGAGCCGCACTTAAAACGAGGAGTCTCATGCGGCTCCCGAGCCACACTTTGCCGACCTATGGACCAACCGATCCTTCACTCGCCTAACCTAAATGGTACTTTTTTTGTTGTAGGTATATATACCCACGAAAGTACTCGCACGCTTAAGGACGGCGGAGCTCGGAGCCAAGAATCAGTAGAGGCGGAAGGAGCAACTATTTGTATATGCCTACTTACCACCGTAAATGACAACATGGAGAGCGGGAATAGTCCAGAGATATGACCACTTTACGCGTGCAGCTGATAGTTCCGGGAGCGGATGAACTGATGTGTCGCCGAACCCGCCCGCCTTTATAGGCTGCCCGCCCTTCCCGGTCTGGAGTGCCTCCGCTCCCCTCCCCTCCCCGCCCGCCTGGACCGCATCTACATTACTGCACCATCGGCCTTACCTTCGGCTCCAGTGTACTCCAACTGCAGGGCCGCTTTATTGTTTTGAACTGGTAATATATACTTTATACTGGCCACATATAATAATGCCACATCAAATTAATAGTAAAGAGTGAGAATCATTCTCTAGAGAAAAGTATACAAGAGTTCACTATGCTTCCTAAAAAGTAAAATGGTGTGATTCAATGACGTCCTTCTTACTCGGGTATTTGCTTGTATACTCGAATCACGTTCAAAGACTGATTTTTACCATCTTTTAATTATAACAAAATATTTCAAACGCATCCACGACCTAACTGATGACAACAGCTAGAAATTCATTTTCATGTGCTTCCTGTCAATGATCAATGTATTAAGATATGGAAAAAAGAGCAGAGGAAGACCGAGAAAAACATGGCACGATCAGGTATGCCAAATACTTGAAAGTGGTCAGGTTAGGAGTCGTAACAATCGGCGGGTATGTATGAGGCGATTGAAGAGGCGAAGAATGTTTGCAAAGACAGAGTGGTGTGGCGTTCTATTCTCTCTGCCTACCCCTGCGGTGAAGCGGCGTGATGATTAGTTCCATTACATATTTGTTTGAATATTCAATTCTTGTTATATTTTTGGTAACACATTTTAGAGAAAATCTGCCGTATAATTGGATAAAAATGTATCAAATTGTTAGCATGTACGAGAAGGTGAATAAAACAACATAAGTACATGTAACCGTATACTCGGACATGCATTGTTTGAGTTTCACTGAAATTCTTGGTAGAAACACTTCACTACCTCTGGCTTTTACTAACTGTAACTGTTTTTGTAAGAATGTCATGTACCTACCTATTGAGGTAGATGGAGATGAGAATGATTTGTTTTCGATTAGGGTCCATCACGCGCCTCTAAGGTGTGAGACCAATCAAGTATCATATTTTTTTGTGATGTATGTGATGGCCAGCGTAAGTTTACAGGTACTTAATAAATTACCTCTAGAATTCTGAAGCTTATGACATTTAAGCTTATTCTTCTTTGTAGTTTATAGTAACAGCTATAATGTAATAATTTTCGAGATGCCGAGATAAGGCTTTTTCTCGGTACATGTCCCGATATTGCAAAAAGTTCGCTTCGTCTGTCAGATTTATTTATTAAGGTTTGCTGTCATCACTGCTTTCGTTTCCTAACGACTTTGCAATCCATAATTAACATCCGAGTCAACTTAATCCAAAATAAACAAATCCAAATTAACAATCCATAATTTTGTTCGTACGAAATTGCGGATTGGTTTCCCTTTTTGGCTTCTCGCTACAACAGTTTGTCAATCGGTTTTGTCAGTCGTGTCATGTTTGCCCTATCCGCCAGTTACGCCGTGTCGAGGGTTGTCCTCTGCTTCCTCCACCCGCACTCTGCGCGGAGCAGAGTCCCATTGCGGCCTGCCGCATGCCGGGACAAAGGATGTCCGGTGTCTACTCCTGCAATAGGACGCGCCAGAGTGGACAGTAGATAGGAATTACGTACTCCATCGGGTTGCGGAGAAGGTGGTGAGTTAATGGCCTCGTATAGTTTTTAAACAAAAGACAGATCTCGGTCGTGTGAGTATTTTGAAATGGTACTTCGGCTTGGACGATTAGTGTCTATCTTTTATATATATATATATATATATATATATATATATATATATATATATATATATATATATATATATATATAAAAGATAGACACTAATCGTCCAAGCCGAAGTACCATTTCAAAATACTCACACAACCGAGATCTGTCTTTTGTTATATATATATATATATATATATATATATATATATATATATATATATATATATATATATATATATATATATATATATATATATATATATATATATATATATATATATATATATATATATATATATATATATATATATATATATATATATATATATATATATATATATATATATATATATATATATATATATATATATATATATATATATATATATATATATATATATATATATATATATATATATATATATATATATATATATATATATATATATATATATATATATATATATATATATATATATATATATATATATATATATATATATATATATATATATATATATATATATATATATATATATATATATATATATATATATATATATATATATATATATATATATATATATATATATATATATATATATATATATATATATATATATATATATATATATATATATATATATATATATATATATATATATATACATATATATATATACATATATATATATATGTATATAAATATATGTATATATATATGTATATATATATATATATATATATATATATATTATATATATATATATATATATATATATATATATATATATATATATATATATATATATATATATATATATATATATATATATATTATATAAATT
Source organism: Brachycentrus maculatus (assembly GCF_059751285.1). Taxonomy (NCBI): domain Eukaryota; kingdom Metazoa; phylum Arthropoda; class Insecta; order Trichoptera; family Brachycentridae; genus Brachycentrus; species Brachycentrus maculatus. Next base: position 18,901 of record NW_028281204.1, read on the forward strand.
GTGTATGTGTATGTACTTTCAAATTTACCATACGTATAATATACGTCAGTAGATTGACATCCAAATGGGTACTCTGTGTTGTCTCCCCGGGAACAGGTTCTTCTGGTAATAAGTGCTAGAAGAACGTGACGTTGAATCATGTGATATTTATATCGAATCTACCTGGTAAAATATTAACGAAATTGTAAAAAAATAACTTGTATAATAAGTGCTGTGTTAAAATCAGCAAGTCCAAACGTACATATTTATATTATATTATTAGCAATAATTAAGTGTGAGCAATTTGATACGATAAATCAGGCCTCAAGTGGGAATAAAATATTCGTTATGTACTACTTACCTCATATCCTATTCAACACGTTCAACGGTCAGTCGTTAATACCCTTTGGTTACCAGAAATACGCGATTTAAACATAAATACTTCAAAAGTAAAATGTGTTCGATAACTTATAAACACTCTGTGCCATTGTTTTATCTTTGCCGTAACGAAAATATCTAAATAAAAGAAATAGTGTAAAGGTAGGTACCTACGGGTAATTTACCTTTTTTATCATTTGTTTATCTCAGCTATACACAACTTATTTTTCGCGAAACTAAATTGGTTTAAGATGCTTTATTTTTCTCGTTTCCCTTTAAGTATTTTTGTAACATTAATTTTGGTAATTCTAAAACTGTAAGAAATAAAATAAACATGTCATTAAAATTTTTGATTCATAACTTATTAAAAAGACAGTATGAATCGAAAATTTTTACACCACCCTGAAGGAATCGCTAACTTACTATCCAAAATGTATCTGATACTTTTATAAATCATGACGTCAGATCCGACGGATCCGGTATTTCTCGCTAGAGTACCGAAAGACGATATATCGGATTTTAGTAACCAAAGGGTTAAGGCAGATCTTCTGAAATGCTATCATCCAGTACCACTAGACGGAGTTACGTTAAATATGTATGGTACATACTCCTTCTACTCGTCCCTCGAACTCTTCTCCTTAATCACCAATCACCGGCGTAACCCAGAGGCCTTAAGGATAAGAATATATTATGGTAACATTGGGGCGGTCGATGACCTTCATCAGTCCCAGCTTCATGTTGTAGATCATCTATGGATGGGAAATGGAATGCTGTTGTACTTCTGTAGACTCGTGTTAGCTAATCTCTACGAGCGGCGATACGATTATTTTAGAGGTAGCGCATACAAATTGAATGTTACCATAATATTTACATATTTATATATATTTACTTCTTCCGACCTTTGTCGCATTCATTCTATTGAATAGAAGCAGTGTTATCTCGGTTAATATGCCATACATACGAAGGGTGATCTGCTCTGCGCTTCAGGTACTTGTCCAAAGTAATATTAGATAAATTTTAGAGTGAAAAGTTACTAATATTTCTTTTGACTCTCCTAGGAATCTCACCGGGACCTCCGGCGCAGAAATCTAACGCGCGTACCATTGCGTTATGGAGGCGGACAAGCCGCGAAGTGGTCGATCGCGCGAGAGGCAGAAGATCGAGGCATTGGACAGGCGGAAGTCACCATAAGATACATAAGACGCACATATCTACATGGGAGGTAATAGTCTTAAATTATTCTATAATAATTAAGAAACGGAAGTATAAAAGTCTTACATTAAAAATCAGATTATTCACTCATTGTCAAAAATATATTATGATTGTACACTTTTTTGAACGGTGTCTCTAAACTTTCAACGTATGCTAGGTAACAAATATATTATGAGTAAATTACAAAAACAATTGTGTATAAGAGTCTGGACTAAAAAAAAACACAACGTTTGATGAGAAAAAGAGTATTTATTTGTGAAAGCTCACACGTATGGCCTGTAGTAAATAATATGAATCACTTAACGAAACGTATCGGTTAATACTGTATTGTAGTCTTATAAAATTGAATTGGTCAGGAACACGCGGAATGAGGTGAATTGGAGTTTAACCGAAATGTCCATGGCCGTGATGTCCTCCTCCGAATCCGCCGAATCCGCCGATCGCTCCGAATCCTCCGATGCCTCCGAAGCCGCCTCCGAAGCCGCCTCCGTGGCCGCCTCCGAAGCCGCCGTGATGGCCGCCCCCGAAGCCGCCGTGGTGGCCGCCCCCGTAGCCCCCGTAGCCGCCCCCGTAGCCGCCCCCGTGATGAGCGGTCTCGGCGGCCTCCAGGTCGGCGGCGGGAGCGGCGGCGGGAGCGGGCAGCGCCGCGGCGCACAGCACCAGCGCGGCGAGGGCAGTCGCGACGAGCATCTGTAATTAGCCTCGGTTAGTATGTCCTTTATAATACATATATCCAGCGCACCCGACACCCGACTCCCGACACCCGACACCTGACTAGGCCTAATAGAAACACTAACGTATACCGAAACTCGTCCGTACTAAACTACCTACGACCGCAGGACTGATCACCCTGCCTTCGTACGATTAACGATCAAGTTAACGTCGCTTCGTATTATCGTATTATCCAACCAACTCCAACAAATATTATCAGGAATTGCAATCGCAACTCCAGTTTGTCAGTCTCCGTCGGTCCGGGTCTCAACTACGCCGTGACGCCTGCAACTTGGAATATCCAACGTTTAATTTAACACATCTCCCTTATTTACTTATGTACATAGTAAATAGGTACTTACATGAGTGACTATAGAAGTGAAAGCGGTGTCGAGGTTTGCGACTGTTATTTTTTATAACTTATATGTAAATAGAATACCTTGTTTGTAATCAATGAGTTAACGAATAAAGAAATATAAGTTTTTCCAAATACTTACATATGTATATAGTAGAATGGAAATAATGCTGTTGAAATTATATGATATTTACAAAGTTACTCGTACCTACGAAGTATACATATATGCGTATGAACTCGCATGTGTGATGGGACGTCATCGGGGGAGCTCGGTATTATTGCTATACTCGTATTGTTTACATGTTACTGCGTTCGGTTGGTACTCACCATTTTCATCTTGGCGGAATGAGTAGAACTTCTCTTGCGGTAGAACTAGACTTGTCGTCGTCCACTGAGTAGTGCCAGGGTGGAGAACTGCACGAACCTTTTATAGCCAAATTGATTACATTACATTGTTTGGGTCCATACATATACATACATACCTGCAGGATAACCAGTTGTTTTACGTATGAGTAATGAGACAACCGATACACCTTCTCTGTTATTATTGTACTCATTTCTCACGATCGTTTCCATTGATTTTTTTTATTCCGAGCACTTTTTTATGCAAACGAATACACACTCGTACGTAGGTATAGGTATATCGAATATATATCTACGAGTTTGTAATACGATGGGTAGTTAGTTAGTTACCTTAAACAGATACACGTATATATATATATATACCCACAAAAAAAAAACATTTTCTGATTTAATCTTTACTTCCTTATTATTTATCCTGCTTAGCAGTAAACCAATTATTGTTTACTTCATTTTTTTACATTAAATAATGCGTCACAAGTTTTCCAAGAAAATAAGAAAAAAACAAATTTTAGTATGTTTATACTTAGTCATGACCATTATAGGTACCTACGGTACATATTAAGTACGCTTTTGAAGATATTCAGAATCGTATTACTAGTATTTTCTAAATAAAATGGTGATGGCGCGCCAGCCCATCAGTATATCTCTAGCAAGTACACGAGTATTTATCTCTAGTAAAAGGTAGAAATAAACAGGACACGTTTATTTCCCAACTGATTTCAAATAACACACCGTTTCGTGGAAAATAGTAATAACGTACAAGTTTATTTAGGAAAAAGGGTATTTTGATTTTTCAGAAAATATAAGTCGCGTAGGGTTGTGGTCCTGTGGTGAGTGTCGCAGACTCTTGAGTCAGAGTTCTCGGTTCGAACCCACTCCACCACAATTTGAAACCTATTTTTAATAATGAGCTGCTTAGGCTCACAGAAATAGTATGAAATTGAAGTATGTTTGCAAATGATAAAATCACAAAAACATTTCTTTTTTTCAAAAAATTTTTTTTTAACAATCTTCACAAAAAGTTTTATTATTTATAAAATAAAATACTTGGTGTAGGCCATGTGATCTGTTTTTATGAGGGATTAGCTTCCTGCGATGTTGCTTTCCAGATATCTCTTGTCTCGTACTCTTGCCAGATATGCTCCTTAGAGTCTTCATATTTGACACTCTTAGCGCGTTTGTTGTTAGTGCGGTGTCCGCCCTGCATTCGATTTCATATGTCACGATGTAATTTTATATACGTATTTAATTTTACACGTGGTTTATATACTTACTTATAAATTAAATTAAATAAAACCTCTCATACGTATTAGAAAAATCGATTACATTTCGAAATTATTATCTCTCTAGGCTAGCTTAAATAAAATACCCGCATTTATCAATGACCAAATTTTCATTATTTTCGTTACATAATTTCTCTACATTAAAAGTTGTGTTCGGATTATATTAAAAATATTGTTTTCTATCAGACTCATCTGCGAATACGCAGATGAGTCTGATAGACGTACAATAGTACGTACCACATTATTTTGGTTAGGATTACTAATAATATCACATCATAGTATAGACAGATATAGTGCTCATACAACGTCATAAATAATAAACATGATTTGAGTATGATAGGATTATAAATGTGTTTTCGTAAAAAAACGTAAACCCCAATGAATTTGCCACGTTATTATTATCTACAAAGAAGAATGATTATTCTCCAATGATCCGTAGGTATGGATCGATCTCGTTAGAATATCATGCATGTATCCGCGTCAGTGTAGTTTTTACGAGAGCACTTACTATACGAGTCGGACGTCACGCAGTGGTCCGAAATTCGGGTTTCATATTCTGTTAAATAAGATTAATAGAAATTGTAAATCATTAAACTATACATTACATCATTGAAACATTATGCTTTAAGTTGTGGACATTCGTGGTGTGATTGTTAGTGTATTTGGATATTGCGCATGAAGCCCCGAGTTCGATTCTCAGCGATTTTATTCACTGTACATAATATTTATCAATGGCTAAACTGCGCAAAACTGATCACCTCGTTATCGTGTAATTAATATGTAATCGAATTAATATTGCATCAATAAATTGTAGTGCCGTATGCACCATTGAGAGCGGATAAGACCCTGAATGAAATAATCTTAATTATAAAAATAACCATAATGAATAAGTTTTGTGTTTTTTTAATAAGTATGCATAATTTTATACTGTGAAGAAACATAAACCTACCCTGAAAATACATTATAATTTATCCTAATTAATTAACTCCAATATTAAGATAATTTTATACAAAGGTTTTTTGGTTGTTTCAAATAACCGGTATTGTATTGTTAGTATGCATATATATTTGAATTTTGTAAATATATGTATGTGTTATTTAAAAAAATGGAAGTAAATGTAGGATATCTTCCAATCAATACCTATGCATATCGAGCCATAGCACCCTACACTTCGAGCTTGACGTTATGTAGATAAGTACCTATCTATATACTAGTTGTCTAATAAATTTGACAAAACTAATCAAAACAATCGTCATGCTTTACTAAACACGTTTTATGTATAGTCACCCATATTATAGAGCAGATACAAAAAATATAGGATTTTATTTATTTGGTATGTATTTAGTATGTCATTTTTAGGCTTCAAAATATGTACCTGTATAATATTGTTATTTTTAATCGGTATTTCTTTATTTTTTTTATGATATTAATGGGTATTAGACATGCTTCAGTAAAATAAAAGAAAATCTCGCTAAAATTCACTTGCACGGTAAAAGGTTAATAATGCTCTTCTATGTTTTGCTGTAAATAAAACGTATGTATGTTTTTTGTATTGACTTTAATAAATAACACACTAGATAGTAGGTACCTATAGAATTAATCACGAACCATATTTTACTATCCTACGTAAAATTAAGTTTGTACACCAATAAAAATATGCAATTATTTATACGATGTACAAGTACAAACCAAAATCAATTTAAAAAACAAAAAACAAACCTATACTTATTTATCTGATAAGATAGCTATATAGATTTATTTTATTAAATAAAATACAGTTCCACCAAGAAAAGACAGTACAGAACTTAAATCTATTGTAAATAAAAATCTCTTAAATCTCTAGAAACATCAAAATACGTCATTTAATAAAATAATTTAATCGCATATTTTTAAGAGGGAACTTGATTTTTTTTATATGTATCACAAAAATATAAAAACATTGACCAACGCTCAAAGTATTCAATGGTTATTTTTTTAAATAAAAGATAATTTCATCAATAACAAAAAAACAAATCTTCCCTGGGTTATCAAAAGAAAAAAATCAGCACATGTTATATTTTTGCATTAACTTTTTTTGGAAGTGATACGTCGATTTTTGACATTCTGTGGGTATAACTCTATATATTTCATTGTTTACTAATTGAACGAATGTGTCAATATCATTGCTATCTAAAATTTTAATTAAATCTACATGTCCCTGGTGCTTTTCGTCTCCTGATTTTCTAATTGGATTAATAACTCCAGAAACATTTGTTTGTTTTTTGTTTCTTTTTGTCATATTTTGAAAATTGGCGGGTCTCTAAATATTTATTTTATGTACTTCACCAATGATTTCATTCGATCTAATTATTTGGTTTTTTCATTATAACATATCGTCGCTTAAGAGCAACAGCATTCCAAATGACAAAATCAAAACATCGAGTCACCAATCTAAAACTTTTGAATAGGAAACTTTGAATAACATTCTTAGTTAGGAATAATTTATTACAATTGCTATAAAATTGATTAGGTATATTTTCCCTTGCTCATTTAGTAAGTTTATTTATGTAAACAGAAAAATGTTAGTGTATTCAATATGAACGATTTTAATTATTTCTGTTCAATCCTATTCCATATTTTTTTACAAACATATTTAATTACAGATGAAAGGGTATTTTCCAGAACAATTCGCTATCAAAGTGGTTCTGCGAAAATGTGCAGATATTATTATTACAGTTCTAAGGCAAAGATATGTTTATTTGCACTTTCTTGTTTAGCGTCACCGATCATTTTATTATACTGCGGTAATTTGTATTCCATTTATTTGTCAGTTTTCTGTATAGCTGAAGAAAATGTCATAATTATTATAAATAAAATAGCTACATATTATGTTGAATGTAAATTATTTTGTTTCGGTTGGTTGGAAGAAATTGCTTCTTGGCAAAAAACTGAACAATTACTCGAATGTGTTTTTTCATAATGAAATTTAATTCTATAAGTACATACAAAGAAAACAAATCATACCTCATTATTTTTTATACAAATTATTTATTTGAAAACGCCTCGACTGGAGTCAGTAAAAATTTAAAGTCTACCAAAATCGATAATTTTATACTAGATACTTCTTATAAGGATCTTACTTGACGACGTCATTGATATATTAATTTACGAGTATGTTGTTATTTCGTGGCTAGGATTCCTGATTCGATTATTGTTTTCCTAAATTAACATTTAAGACCACAAAACTAATTTATAGGCATTATAAGTCCGTCCTGTTGTGACTTTCGTCAACATTATACGATGTTCACACTTACACGACTCACCGGTCGTTATCCACATAAACTTCCCGCGTTCCAATACTAACCCGACAATATGATCTATCCAAAACCGATTATTATTTAGTAAAATAACATACATCACGGCAGATAGTGCCCGAGTCTGCGTCGAGATAATTACGGAGCAAAAAACGTAGATAATGTTAAACATCGCTCGTCTTATTCGTGGCGGTTGACCTTCATCAGGATTAGTATAAAGTCGTCTGTTAATGGAAGTCTCTTTTATACTCCACACACCGGCGGAGTTAACTCGCTCTCGGCCATAAGGAGTATGCATACAGAACCGGCTGAACTAGGCGGTTAGGAGTTTCCGAATGCCTCTCAATAATTAGCATTTTCGGCGCAATGTCGCCCTCTACCGCTAGCGCTCCCGGCCTCTGGCCGCTGGTCGCTGACTGCCGGCGCGCCGACCTAACACCGCCAAGGCGAGGCGGGTGATGGACCTACGCACGCCCGCTCATGACGGCCCGGGAATCCCGATACTAAAACGACGACCTTCCGACACGCGACCGGTCACGAAGAATCCTAGCTGCTAACCACATTGTTGACAAGGTTTATATCATAAATTGTATGTATTTTTTGAATCACAAGTGTGTTTCCATCAATTGTTGTCGGTTTTCATACCTCAAAGGACTCGCACTATCTCCTCGGATAGAAAATGAACTTCCAGTACAGTTTTATTTTTTATAGGGTTTCGTCGTTCGTAGAATCCCATTAACAAAAACGAACCTCTTTTGTCTAACAAATTCATCTCTCGTCTTCAACTTTGGTTTGTTCTTGGCTCGGACCAAAGATGGTGGAGAAAAAATAAAGAAATAAAGTAGGTAACAAACTATTTTCGATATGCATTTTAATACATGCAGTTTCTTATCTCTGTCCCATAAGCTTATTTTCCGTTTGCGCGTTCGATAGAAGGCCCAAACAATGTCTTTCAACCAGAGACTAGTGACGATGTTTACCCTCAAACTTACGGATGTGTATAGACAAATCGATAGTCGCCTCCACCTTGACTAGTCGCGATCCCACACACACACACACACACACACGGTCACACGATAATTCATATTAAAAATAAATCCTTGTAACTCGAATTAAAGTAACTAAAGATTTTTTATCCGAATTCCAATATTATCCCATACCGCTTTGCTATTAAAACAAAATACTAGATATCCATATGCATACATTAATAACTTGTCTTTAAAAACGTTTTCATCGAGACAAAGAATATTATTCATAAAACTGGTATCTCTGCGTATTTATTTTTATCGTCATAAATAGACTCTATTAAGGTAAAAATAAGATTGTCATAGAATATTATTTAGTAAATAAAATAAAAAATATTAAATAATGGACCATTTTCACTCGGGTGAACGATCGAATCTAATATACTCTACGTATAAAGGATATTTTAAGACTATTTGTATTTGTAACAGCCTGTACTAATTTTATTAACTGTTAATAATTTCATTAATTATGATAATTTGAAAAATAACCTTTCTCGACAAGAAGATGCGCTGTTATTTGTTGGTTGGCAAAATATATTATTGTTGCCTACTTCTCTTACTCCCCCCCACCTCCCTCTCTCTACCATGCGTAATCCTTGCAATGACAGTGATACATAAATACGGGAAGGCACAGCGTAATCTAGTTTTTCTCCATTATTTTAAGTATTTCTTAACGGTCCTTAAGGTCCAAATCCTGGATTATAATCACACACATGAGAAACGCCAGAAAATACCATTTTCATTTTTATTATTTAAGCTTATAATTTGACCAGATAATTTATTTACAACATTTTGAGTGTGTCCAAATACTTGTTCACAAAATCTGGATTATCTCCAATTACAGGAGTTATTTTCATATTATTTTTTGACATCTCATCAAAGATGAAGAAGAATATGGAAGTCTGGGCATTTACGGGGCTGACATTTACGGTCGTCATATATGTGATTATAATCCAGGATTCGGACCCCACATATTATAAGAACAAGGTTTCTAAATTGTTTCATATATATAAAACTTCCAAGAATTGGAGTAGTGTGGTTGTCAATAATGGGTAGAATTGGTGAATGTTACACGTGTGTATCACTAAAACCAGCCCATGACAGTCATCAGCCCCGTAAATGCCCAGACTTTCATATTCCTCTTCATCTTTGATGAGATGTCAAAAATAATATGAAACTAACTCCTATAATTGGAGATAATCCAGATTTGTGAACAAGTATTTGGACACATTCAAAATGTTGTGAAAATGTGATGTTGTGAAAAAACTATGTTTAAGAATTGTTTAAAATTATGTTTAAGAAATAATAATTTTTCACAGTTCGCTAATCATTTAATAGATAACAACCACACACAAGAACGATAACGTAGAAATCCTAAAAAATATGATTACGAAAATTCACAAACTGCTAAACAATATGGCAATGACGCAATGACTAAAAGCCATGTTCCCGCTGATGAAAAATAAGAATTAATAAATAAATTAAAGAAACAGCTCCTATTTTCATCCTTCAACGTCCCAATGACAAATTTTAAAATCAAGTTTAAGTTTTACTAAGTAAATACCACTATGTGTGAAGAAATAGTGGTATTTACTAAGTAAAACCACAAAGTGACTGCCGTCGCTACAAATAATACTCGTTAAAATTCTCTTCACAAATAAACCTTATCCTTTGATTGTGTATCTTCACTTCCTCGTATATTACAAACACTACTACCAGTATAGTAGTAGGCGTATTTTAAAATGAGACAAAGAATTGTAAATAAATATTATATTAAAAAAATATTAACAAACTATTCAATAATTGCATTACACGTTCATCTTCTCCTTTATACAATAAGAAATTATGCTTATTCACACATAACTCATTTAATCACTTAATGTTTGATTTTTGTATTAAAACACCGTGATCGAGTTTAACCAAAAAATCCGTGATGGCCGTGCCCCCTGTGGCCCCCGAATCCGCCGAATCCTCCGTGACCGCCTCCGAACCCTCCGTAGCCGCCTCCGAACCCATGATGGCCACCTCCGAACCCGTGATGTCCGCCTCCGAATCCATGGCCACCTCCGAACCCTCCGTGACCGCCTCCGAACCCGTGATGGCCGCCCCCGAACCCGCCATGGCCTCCTCCGAACCCGCCATGGCCTCCTCCGAACCCGCCATAACCGCCCCCGAACCCGCCATGTCCACCCCCGAACCCGCCGTAGTGGCCCCCGTAGTGGGCAGTCTCGGAGCCCTCCAGGTCGCCTGCGGGGGCGGGGGCGGGAGCGGGCAGCGCGGCCGCGCACAACGCCAAGGCGGCAAGGGTGATCGTGACGAACATCTGAAATGCAAATATTCAATAATAAAAACATAAAAACTCCGAAGGGGACCCCTTTCACCTATCTTATATCATCACGACAGTTCTACCCACCATTTTCATTATGACTTAAATAACAAAGTTATTTTCTGTTAAGTGATCAAACTACACCACTCTCTGTTCGAGATATGTTGGAGTGGAGAATTGCGCGAACCTTTTATAGTCGAAATGATTCCAAGGAGAAAAGCGCGCATTCTATATATTAATTTCTCTAGAAATGCCGTCATTGCCGTCCGTTCATATTGCGAAATAATAATATCAACCTTATTACCTACTCATACTATACACGGAATATGGAATGAACGGTTAATACGCCCGTTTAAATAAAATATGTATTGAAGAAAAAACTCTACTGGAATAACCACGTTGCTCGATATTGTTCTCAACTTTTTTATACAATTAAACTCTATGTATCTCAGTATATTCAATAGAGTTGTTTAGTAATAAGCTTTTAAAGTTGAAAATTAAAATCTCTATTATATTTTAAACTTGAAGATATTATATTTTTACAAGGCTATTTCTTTATTTTCACAAAATATTCAAACGATTTCCAACGATCCGATCGTTTAGATTATTTGATGGGTATACCGCCTTATTATTATTATTAATTATAAATTAATATTTATTTCTCCTTCACTATTTAAAGAACGAAATCAATATTTTTAAGCGACAATTTCGGTAGTAAGTATATCGCAAAACAATTCAAATGCATGACGTGAACACAGAGGCAGCAAAGCTCCACTATTGAATTTTTTAATTTACTGGCAAAGCACCCAATTTTGGGTGATACCTGACCCACTATTGAATTATTCAATAATACTTTTTAACTGTTTTTTTTCTTAAATTGACATTAAGTAAATAAAAAACTAAATTTCATAGATGATCTTCAAAACACGAGTGAGAAGAAATAAATATTTCAACGCATAGTTATATGGGAAAACCGCATTATTTTAGATAATATTATATAACAGTGAAACCTCGATATAACGGACAAAAAATCAGGTCAAAGAAATGTCCTTTTAATATTTTACATGCTTAAATTCATATCTCGCTGCATGTTAACAATTTTTAGCGACCATTATAATCATATCATACGTCTAGCACTAGAATTTGAGACATAATGCCGTCCGCGTCCTGCTCGTAGACGGAGCAACAACAACACTGAGTTATCAGTGATAAGATCACATCTCGACGATCTAATAACATTTATTGACTCTTCGTCAGATAACGAAGCTCAACTATACGCATTTTCGTAATCTTAGAAAGTTGATTTTTTTTTAAACATCAAATTTAAAAGTGCAAACAAATCTTGATTCCTTTTTCAAAGCAGGATCACCGCTTTGAAAAAGGAATTAATAAGGAAGACAATAAATATACATTTGTTTGTGTTTTGTATACAACATTTAAAGTGTGTCCAAATACTTGTTCACAAATCTGGATTATCTCCAATTATAGGAGATAATAATTGGAGATAATCCAGATTTGTGAACAAGTATTTGGACACACTCAAAATGTTGTAAATAAATTAACTGGTCAAATTATAAGCTTAACTAATAAAAACGAAAACAATATTTTCTGGCGTTACTCGTGTATGTGATTATAATCCAGGATTCGGACCTCACATATAAGAACAAGGTTTCTAAATTGTTTCATATATATAAAACTTCCAAGAATTGGAGTAGTGTGGTCGTCAATAATGGGTAGAATTGGTGAATGTTACACGTGTGTAAAGTGATTACTTAAACCAGCCTATGACGGTCGTCAGCCCCGTAAATGCCCAGACTTCCATATTCTCCTTCATTTTTGATGAGATATAAAAAAAATAATGTGTTTTGTATTGTTTATTTATATCTAAATACATACAGTCTTCGTATTTTAAAGTTTATTTATTTATTTTAAACCTATTTTTATATAACGGACGTTCGGCTTCAATGGACATTCCCTCCCTCAAATTAATCGAGGTTTCACTGTGTTACACGAGTATACTTTTTATGTGGTTATCAATGCAAGAGTTCTCTAAAAAGCCAAATCGAATAGGAAACTAATGTCGCATATTAAAACCTAATGTCAACGGTGGTTCCAGAAATTTCAAACCCAAACTATAGTCTGAAAAATGAGACTCATCCTGCGAGGGCCGTTTAGCTCGATGAGGATATCCTGCGGAATCTGGGAAACAGAATCCCACCGTAACTGTCGAAGGACTGGCAGATAAGTTTGGATTTGGTCGTTCAACTATTCATCGACACCTTCGTGTCATCGGAAAGGTCAGAGAATTGGGTCAGTGGGTTCCTCACAAGCATCCGGTGTCGTGTCGCGCACAGAGAGTGGATGTATGCTCGTATATGATATTAATATGGAAATGTCCTTTGATAGGAACTGTCCTCCGTCGCGCGTCGCGGTGAAGCAGCCGCGCCCACGCGCTCCCGCCGCGCGACCTTCCGCGCTCCGCCGCCGCCGGCTGGCGACTGGCGACTGGCGGGAACTGGGAATCCCCGTACACAAACAAAGACCGTCCGTGACACGAGCTTCGGAGATTAATCACATTGTTAACAAGGTTAATATCAAATTTAATGTGCAACTATTTACACCCTAATTGCTAATAAGTCAATTAACACTCTGTATAAAATGCATTATAATAATTTTACTATGTCGTCTTGTAACATCACTTACTAACAGTATGCACCTACTTATTTATGTATTCTGCTGCAGATAGGCTATTTATGTTCGAATTAATTCGGAGATAGGAATAATTTTATAGAGGATCGGTTGTTCAGAAAAAAAATAGGTAAAGAAATACAATTAAAAAACGAGATTAATTCTAAATTCGTGGTTGTCAAATGTCATTATGTAGTGTTGCTCAGTTCAAATGTATGTATCTACATATATTGGAAGCGACACATTTTGTACGTTCTACAGAGGCTTAAAGTGTTTTTAGTACCTACCGATAGGACGAAAGAAAGGCCCAAGTGAAATGACGAATTCAACGCGGTGTTTAACGCTGTCAATCCGTAATCCACTGGACGTTTGTAATGTATGTATGTATATATGAAGTATGGAGCCATTTTACCACATATTTACTTTAGTCGTAATAGTCGTCAATGAGCGTAAAGAGGATCATCGAAGAACGCGAATACTATTTTGTCAGCAGCAAAGGGGATTGTGGTTGAATTATTTTATTTTTAAGAGATTCCAAGAAATCAGCTTATTCTATACTACTTAAAAATAGGAGAAATGAAAACAAGATTCCATTACAGAATAATATGATAAAAATTGAGAAAAATAACAAACGTAAAACAAGCCTAAGTATTTTTGCCCACAATAATGCTGCTTCGGAATATTTCTATCTTCTTCTGTGCTCTCAATCCTGTGGATTAGTCCGCAGTAACAAATGACACCTCCTTCGCCACTCCGGTCTATTTTGCGAAACCCTCTTCAGCTCCTCGTACGTCAAACAACCCGTTTCCTCGTATAAGTCGCGATGATATTCGCGGCGCGCGGCGCGGGCGTCCTCTGGCGTCACTTCCCTCTATTATCAGGCGCAGGAAACCCTCTCGTCTCGTCTTTGAATTAACGCTTCATCCACTTCATCTTCATTACTGGACCTTATTTTATTCTTCCCGCTTTTGAAATAAATAAGCTGCCGAACTGAGTGTCTTGTATAAATTAAAGCTATACTAAGAAATAAGATCGTATTTAGCCATAATCATTACACGTATTTGATATTTGGCACACAACTTGCACTAAAACTTTTGATTTTATAATATACTCGTATATTTTATTTTTTGGGCTGTAATTCCAATACGGCAATACTTTTATGCTGAACTAAACCTACAGTTAAAGTGTGTTGTATAATATTTTATTTTAATTTTCCTCCCATATTCAGTACTTGCAGTCCATGTAACATAAAGTTTTTCGTGTGAATTTTTTTTCAATTGTACTATTATTGTATGTATTTATATTTGTTATTAAAATATTATTTAATTCATATTTTTTACTCTCTAAGTCAGAGGCTCATCGTGAATATTCATATCTTAAGTGTCACGGAAACCAGAGTTTCAATGTTTGTGATAAAAAAAAGGTATTTTTTTATTTATTCTTATTTTCTTTAAACCCTTATCCGTACCCGATGATGCATGGGGCACTGCATCGTATCGATGGAGCGTTATTTTGATCGTTACTTGCATGATGACAAAGCGATCAGTCCCGGGTTTAATTATAATTTGTATCTATGAAAATGGGGTCTTATTTTTAAATTTACCTACCTTTATAGGTGGGTAGGTAGGTTATAGCTAAAATGATACAAAATGTTAGGTATATAAATATTTATTTTATTTGGGAATTAAACCGATCAGTTACGTTAAGTTACACATACACATACGAGTTTTACAAAACTAGTACTTGTTCTGGTTCAAATACAAAATTCCACATTTGCGAAGTACCCGGAAGAGGACGAGAGGGTGGAAAGGGGGAATGGGAAAAGAGGAAGCTCAAGCCAAAGTATGTATTTATTCAGATCATATACGAGCATTGACATTCTAAATATTAGAAAATAGCACCTTAAAAGAAGGCATAGTAGTTCATCATCAGATGAAGATTGCAGTCTTTAGAGAGTAAGAACAGATCAACCATGGAATCCGTGACCGTGACCGCGGAAACCTCCTATCAGTAGCACTCCGCCGATCCCGCCTCCGAAGGACCTCCTGTGGCCTCCTCCCCAGCCACCGTGTCCTCCGTGTCCTCCATATCCCCCAAAGCCTCCTCCGCCGAATCCCCCGAATCCCCCGAAGCCACCACCGCCGAATCCCCCTCCGCCGAACCCTCGATGGCCCCCGTAGCCCCCGTGACCCCCGTACCCACCGTGGCCCCCGTACCCGCCGCCTCCGAAGCCCCCGAAGCCGCCAAAGCCGCCGAAACCTCCGCCACCGAAACCTCCGCCACCGTAACCTCCGCCGTGTCCCCAATGCGTCTCTGCAGGCTCCAAATCATCTGGAATACAGGATTACGGGATTATTTTTCGGACGACAGCGTGTCGCGGAGGGCGGGTCTGGTCTGCCGAGAGGGGTGGGTACCTTGAGCGGAGACGGCGGCGGCCGGCTGCAGCTCCGGAGCCGGCTCCTGCGCGGGCGCGCCCAGGCAGCATCCCAGCACGGCGAGCGCGCACAGATAGGATATCTGCACCTGCAACGTCATCTCGTATTAACGTCCAATCACGATATACTTCCAATAATTCAGGTCACTCTTAAGGACTTACTGTATGTGACACTGCTCCGGGCGTGGGAATATACATACTCGGAACATTCTTACTTATGATCGTTATTTATCAACCCAGTGAGGAGAATGTCAAAGTAAATTAATTTGGCAAGTGGAATAATATCAATGTGTATTTTATTTTATTTATTTTATTATCCTTATTTATGTCATCAACATAAAATCACACAAGATAAGATAAAAATAAAACTTCACGTCTCCCACATAACTGCTAGGTATAACTAAAACGCATTGTACGAGTATTTCATATACTTAGGAACATTTTTTTATTATTTCAAACCATTAACAAAACATTAATTACCCGGCTATACTTTTAAAACATTACAGACATAAGTCATATATACAATATTCCCGATGAGTGATTCCCATTTCTCATTTTGCTACATTACTTCTTGGTGTAACTGAATATCCCTAATACCGAGTACCTAGTAGTAGGCACCTAGGATGGAGCATAGATACCCTGGTCATTCACTCGATCAATTTACTCACTCCTATCCTTCCTTCGTTAATTAATGTGCATTTTATATGAATTAGCCTTATACAAAGTGATAAAATCGGTCGCAATTTTTAAAACTAGGTGTAATCTGCCGATAGTAAAAAGTAGAGCCTACCTTCATCATAACACCATCAGGGCCACTTGAGATGTTAATAACACGCCTATGGCAACTATAAGACTGATATATCTCCATTGTTCATCCTGGTTTTATAGCTGATGGTATAGCGTGATTTCTCGCAAATTTGGTAATTGTATCTAAATGTTTTACGTCATAGCATATACATACATATGCACACATCCACACTCGAACCCGCACACCTTTTCATGGTCGGTAACCAGTTCAATCACAGCACTCTTGGAGTTGGATACATAGTCTCGGAAACCCGGAACACAATTCGATACCTATGTTATTTACGAGTTTTCACAGACTGCGACTACGCAGGGAGCGAACAACGTATGCGCACAATGTAAAGAAGAAAGAAATCTCCATTACTCATTTTTATAAACAATTATAGCTCATAGTACCATAAACATTAAAGTGGACTCTTTAGAGGTGATAGTTTAAAAATAACAAATAAACATTTATAAAATAAATAAATAAATTATATTTATGATCAATGTCAAAACGATAAGTTTAAGGAAAAAAATACAGATACGTAATATATTATTAAATTGAGGTTCACCTCAAAATTGAACAGCAAAACGCAAGAACATGTTAGTACGATTACTAAGCAGTTGTTCTTAAAATTTTATGTATATTTAACGAAATGACGTTTATTTTCATGGTAGAATACATTATCATGATTATTACCCATGGGTATTTGCTACCAAATCAAAAGTGTTTTATCTATATATGGTTTGAAAATATTCAAAAACTAATCATTAGTTATTTAAATGGTTGTACAATAATTTAAAAAAAGTACCTACACTTATAACTATCTATCGATACATGCGTTGTTTTAATTAGTCAAATATTATTCCTTGTAATATAAGCGCAGGAAATTTTGTGACAAACAATAATTCTTATGTATTGTAAACAAGTCTATTCTCAATCGCGAGTTTTTATAAGTAATTAAAAGGAATTCCGGCTAATTGTCTATATTTTTCCCAAACTTCGATATGAATATTTAGAAAACTTTCGTAATAAAATCCGGACAGACGAGTGCAGCGCGAGGCGTCACGATACAAGCGTCGCGTCGCGTCGTGTCGTGCAGCCGCCATGGGAGGCTACCTCCGATCTCCGAGGGGTCCAGCATACCCGTGTCCCGTGGTATCGTGTCCGGGTCTACTTCTTATCTATTTAGGAAATGTTTTAAAATTATTGTTCCTTTACGCTTCGATGCATTGGTGGGTAAATACATGTTTAGTGAATTTAAATTAAAACATCAGAAGTCAACTTTGGGCAGAAGGCCAGGGGTGGGGAACCTTTTCATTTATAAAGGCTACATTCATTTATCTGATTTATATAACGCAAAACTTTTGTTAAAAAATCAATACGATCCATCGTCTACTTTTCGATGTTTGTAATTCGATGATTTTCAATTTGTAATAATTTAATTTGTAATCTAATAAGATATATTTTGTTATATTACTGTCATTATCATAAAAAGAAAAAAATATATTCGTTGATAAGATTTAAAAGAATAACCCGAGAAGAGTTCCGAGTGTCTCTATGAAAGAGTGGGTTGTCGGTTCGAAAGCTTTCGATGATGATTATTATGTATGTTTCGGTATATTTCGTAAATAAATAAATAAAATAAAAATATTAAATTGTGAAACTTCTGTAAATACCTATTTTAAATTGATGCCACATTATTTCCAATGACAAAATAATTTAAATGTAGCAGTATGCACGTGATAAGTGTGCATAACACCTCTAATGCGCTCCTATAACGCGCATAAAGTGTGTTTGCTTTTGTGGAATTCGGAATTTATGCTGTCAATATTAGAATACGAAACGTATCTCTCGATTGCCATGATAATGATTACTCAGCTTCTCGAAAACACCACCATCATTTCTGATTTTAATCGTTAATAAATAATAAATAAAAATTGACTCGCCCTAATCAAGAGCTCGCACCCACATTGACAAATTCGATTTAAAAAAAGTATATTTTTCAGCTTACGCTTTTTTCAATTCCGCATTATTTATAGCGCGAGTGGAAAATGCATTAGTCGTAGAATTATAAATAAATTTAATACTATAAATAAAATGACAAAAAATAATAGTTATTATTTTACAGATTAATTGATGCATTTATAAATATCCGGTTTTCTACATTATAATATATAGCCATTGATAAGAATAAAAAATATTTGCTATAGGGCGGGTTTTTTAATACATATTTGCAATTATTATACTTAATGGGTTACGATGCATGTTAGAAATTCGAAAGAGTCATTTACTTTCAAGAAATGAAAGAGTTTAAAAAAATAAAAAATAAAATCATTCTCTAAAATTGGCAGTATGTGAGATACGTGGTTTTCTTTAGAGCAGCCGAATAGGTACATAATATATATCTACGTGTGTAAAAAGGTAGGTACCATCGCCATCGCTTCACCACGTTCGACGGACGTATGCAGGTAAATAAATATACAAACGTATATACGTACATAATATGCCTACGATTTACAGATTTTTTTGGTCTATAAAACATTTATCTACTTGTAGTTTACATACCAACTGATTATTTTTAATGATTCCTATTCACATAATTTATGACGCTTACTTATTATACGCATTGAAATAATATAAGTAGATAAACATGTGTATGTGGAATTCAGAATTGATTTGCTGTAAAGGTTAATTCAACACTTTGTGGGGAAACCCACATTTTTTGTCAATAATTATAATCAATTATTGATTTATTAAAGGCACAATACTGTAGTAAGGTAGAGGTATGTAAGTCCTCGCCTAGTGGGGAATATTAGTCATCGTAGTTAGGAAATTATTTAAAACTAACTAACCATCACGCCGCTTCCCCGCAGAGGTAGGCAGAGAGAATAGAACGCCACACCACTCAGTCTTTGCAAACATTCTTCGCCTCTTCCGCGTTCATGCATCTTCTCATACATACCCGCCTATTATTTCGACTCCTAACCTGACCGCTTTCAAGTATTTGGCATACCTGATCGTGCCTAGTTTTTCTCGGTCTTCCTCTGCTCCTTTTTCCAAGTACATTCGCCTCATATTTTTTTTACCGTTCTTTCCTCAATCGTTCGTTCCACACGTCCAACACACCTTTCTTATTAATTATTTTTAATTCAAAGCAAATCAAATTTATAATAGTTACCGACATAACTTTATGTAACCTTTTAGAATTATGAATAGTGAGAATATTAACAGAGGTAAATTTTCATATCTACCGTGGAGGACACGTGACGTGGTGAGATAGCTAGGGATACATTGGATGCTGCAAGTTAAGATGGATTAAGTTGCTCCAACAATCTAGTGATCGACCAGAAAATAAAAATAAAACTTTTAAAAAAGAAAATTGACTCCGAAGCTACTTGAGGTGTGACTAGAGGTGTGTGAGTTATAAATCTGGTACAGATTAATACAGAATCCAGTTTTGTTAATTGATTACAATATTGCGTACGTCGTGAAAATAACAATGAGAAAACTGCAATAAAAATTTACCTATGTACCTATTTTACACGATAAATTTGCAAACGGTTGATATTATATTGACATAAGTAGGTGTTTTTTTTTAAATTATTATTTCTCTGTATAGATGTTACTAAAATGGTAACTGTCACATTTTAATCGATCGGGTATTCGTCACTTTCTGTTTTCTAGGTTATATTTCTTTGCTGCTTAATAAGTTTTTTTTAGATAAATCTGTAAATATGTTAGTGGCTAGAAATATGCAATACGCAATACGAAATCCGTGCATCGATGATCAATCCTAAAACAAAATAAAGTAACGACTTCTTTTTAAATAAGTCGTAATTAAACTCAGTTTTTTTAATTCGATAGCCCGTGTCTATTTCTCTGTCGTGATAATTCTCGAGTGATTATTAACTCTCAGTCTCTTAGTCATGATAAGATAATATATGTAAATAACGTATGAATACTAATATATTTGTGCATTTAAAAGTCACGTTGAAGGTTCTCTCGAGAAGTAAATGCCGTGTTTACAAAAACAAAATAACACCAAATACCAACAAAACCGGTTAACAAAAAATAATGTTGCGATTGTATCCACTGACGTGACGCGATAGAGTAGAGCCGCGTGGAGCGTAGGTACGTTACGCTACCCGCTACCCGCTACTTACCTAACGAGAAATGAATTCGGTGATGAAAGACACCATCCGGCTACTCGCGGCGACAGCAGCGGCAGGTCGCCCTTGCGCTAAACCTTGCACTACTAGCCTCTAAACGTCGCAACACCCATCGCCATCGCCATCGCCCATCGGGCCAAGGAGCAATTTAGTTTATTTTTATATTTATCGAATTCGACACAAATAACTATTTGTATCTCATACTACAACAAAATATTTATTATAACTAATTTACTACGTATAATACAGGGAGTCCTTGACTTTCCAATATTAGACTCTCACAATTCGCTATTTCGAAATGTTACGTATTTGTACATTAATATAGTGATTCAATAATTGAGTATTGTAGACATATTGCTTAGATAGTTACATGGTATTCATCTACTGGCGATTTATGGCGATCTATGGCGATTTTAAGGATTACACCTAATGCCTCGCGTTGATAGTTGTGATGTGCCAGTAATGTCGTGATTATAAGTCCAGTATTGTCAAAATTTGTCATAAAATTAAAATGGGTAATTTCGGTATCAAATGGAAAGTTTTGTAAAATTATATTATATCCTCTTATCTCTCACACCCCTACCCTGCAATGTATCTTGATTTTACACACTTTTATTGATCAATGTGTGTACGTGTGGATATATAACTAACCATCACGCTGCTTCTCGCAGGGGTAGGCAGAGATAATAGAACGCCACACTACTCTGTTTTTGCAAACAATTTCTTGTAAAAATATTTCTAAAGATAGTCTAAAATATGTTAAAGCCATAATTTTTATTTATTTATATTTGACTTATACTTTGTATATAATATACATACAGTTACTAATTAATCTTATGTGAAACGTCTTTTGATGCATTCAACATCATTATCAAATATTTTTGAATTTGTGAAAACTTTAATCAGCATATTAATAATTTTTATTAACATATTAATTTGATGGTAGGTAATTGAAAAGTTAAATATATATTGCCACAAAGAACAGCCAAATCAATCAATGAAACTTCATGTTTTGAGAAATCATTTTATACCATACATGTGTAGCGGCATGCAAAACACAAGAGTAAAGTTGATAAGTTTAGCATACCTTTATACTTTTAAGAGAAAAAAAAAGTTTTAAATTAACAGGTTTTAGTAGTGAAGCTACTTACTTAGTATTGAGGTGTCATTTAGTTGTATTCATTTAATTTTCTTGTGAGGCATTGATTTATTATATGAAAAGAAGATCTCAAATGTAAATTGTAGTAGTTTCCACCAAAATGCTTAATACGCCACTGGATAAATGTAGTCGATGCATACTTCATTGTCATTTTTGCAACCTGTCTATTATAAAGAGCATTTTTTTCATTTATAGTGACAAGAAAATTACTGCAATTATTCGTTGTGACGGATGGTATGATATGTTCAAATTGCCTACAAATAATGCTTAATGAAATAATTCACGGAAGAGTATAAATACAAATTCGAGTAAGCATTTTAAGAATCCTCAGTTTAACTGGTGCCTTTAAAAATGTTTTATGGAATTATCATTTCAATAACCTTATTATTTACCGGACAGTTTTATTATTCTTCCGGAGATTCAAATGGAAATATTCACGTGATGAAAAACGAAATAGAGAAAGCCATGGAGGATTGCGGGGGAATAAGAAATTCCGGAGAGGAAGCGAGGACCAAATTTGCGAAGGAAAGCGTTTCTTCTGTCAAGATGGGAGGGGATTACTCTGCCTTCCGAGTGAGGAGAGCCCCCGTAGCTCGATCCTCGCGAGCCGTGGACGACAGCGACAGCGAGGAGTGGGAGTACCCGCGCAGTGGCCGCTCCTGGGACGAGCCCAAGGATGACCCGGGCGTCCTGGACAGCGTGTACAGCCACAGCGGCAGGAACAGCTCTCAGCGGGGCCAGAACTCGACGCGCGTGTCCAGAGACAAGTCGGAGAGCCGCGGGTGGCGGTCCGGTCTGCCTCTCGCGGGCTTCCGCCAGTTGCTGCGGGGCGAGGAGGCACGGAGCGTGAGGGACCTCAACAGGACCGGAGACTTGTACGATCCCTTCATGACTCGAGGAATAAGATCTGCCAACATGAGGACGTTTGACCGTCTCGCCAAAAGTGTTAACGAAAATGAGGTAGGTATATTTACAAACTAAATCTTGTTCCCAACATTTCCGACATTTTAATATCAGAAGGTAATTATTGATTCAGTTAATTAATAATACGTACAAAACAAATTGTCTTAATTTATTTCTTAGGTTTTGTTCCAAAAAAACTAAATATATCCTTTTAGGTTCTATTGCTGGGCAAATTTAAAGTAAAAAATCTGTTTGTGCTGATTTTGCAAAGTAATTTATTTGTAATATTATAAGCTATTAGCTTACTATAGAAAAAAAACAATAAAAACAAATCTACTCGAAAACACAAATTAATATTAATGAAGAATATATATGTACGTATGTAGTAATAATTGTCAGGTAACTTTGTAATACAATATCATATGTACTCATATCTTCATGTCCGGCGCCGAATCTAGTAGTCCCGAATATCCCAGATTGTAAATTAACACAAAAATATTTTTTTCCCTATCTTGCATGCCCGTTTGTGCCCGTTTGTCGGTGCTTATGAACATTTGGAAATCGGGTACTGTTTATGTTTATTTTTATATTATGACTCATCAAAGAATCCAACAAATCCATATACATATTTTGAATTGACTAACTGTTAAAAATTAGTTTTGTACATTTACTTTATAAATTTATGGAAATACATAATAAAAATCAAGTAAAAAAATAATTTTTCAACGAGTTAAGATGGGAACTTGATAAAATGTTTTTTCCGTTACATAATATGTATGTAGATATATGTATGAATGTTATACAGTAATGTTTTATTTATTGCAGTGCTTGGGCCAGTGTATATTCACCATTCTTCAAGTTGTAAGTTACATATTTGGAAATATTAACTAATATAAAACACATATTTAGTTTATGTAAACAAAATTGTTTATTTTTTATGATACTTGAATGTGGGAAAGTATGATATTAAAGACATTAATAAATATATGTAGATGTAGTTTATACACTTCCCTTTTCTTTATATATGTACATATACTGGACCATAGTGGAGCGCACAATCACAAATATCAAATATTTCTTTTAATAAATTGATAATGCACGGCTAGTGGGAGATTTTTGTGTTAATTGAAAGTAAGGTGTAATAGCTAACTCACCCTGGCAGTGGATAATTGAAAACAAAATTGCAATCCAAAACCATACATAATATGTAATAACTTTACTCATTCATTTGGTAGTTCAACATTTCACTACATTTTGCTCATATTTCAGGTATTACATTTTTGAAATGTGTATTTGGACCATCCTTGAGTGAAATTATGTACCATAAAGTTCTAATTTTCATACATGGTTACTCATTCTCTTGATTGACCTTTATTTATTTGACTCTCTCTGTACTCATGTCAAATTTCTACTCATGGTGGCGATTGATGTGTCATAAAGCACCAAAAATGTGGTTTAACCTTATGACAAATTTATTTTCTCACCTGCCAAAGTAGAAATAAAACAATACAAAATGAAAAAGTTTTAAATTATTGGAAAAGTAGACACTTAAAATGGTCGGTTGTAGGTGGACAATAGGGGCATTCCTAGTGAAGGCTTGTTCATCAAGTTGATCCGGGAGAGCGTCACTTCCCAACAGAGCAGAACGGCGCTGGAGGGCCAGCTTCAGGCCTGCTTTAAGGAACTGGCATCAGGTATACTGACCTTATTCCTGTCTCTGGTAGTTATCACCGGTTAGTTTGATTACTATACGTCATTGGTATTTACATTTTATTATTCTCAGATTTGTAATTACAATATGTTCATGTGTTATTTTTAGAATCTGAAGATAATGGATGTTCCTATTCGAACGCTTTGCACAGGTGTATGGGACTGGAATTAAGGAATAGAAAATCTATTTTAAATGATAAGGAGTTAGCTACCCCCGCACTTCTATAATCGATAAAATTAGTTAATTATGCATTTTAGATTAAGAAAGCAGTAACATATTAAAGTTGCACAGAAATGGCTCTAGCCTCGTAATCTTTACTATATCACTGGCTCAGAAGCCTATTTTTATTCACAATATGTTATTTATAATAAAATGCAATTTACAATGTGTTACTGAATCATCACTGAAGACCACGCAAAGTATCTAAGAGCCACGTGTTTAACACCTCTGATCTTAGACTCTTTATTGGCATCTGTCTTAATAAAATTACACATTAAGTCGAAAACTGTCATAGCATATAATATATATCCGTAACTTGTTCATGCTACATGACAATGGCAGAAATTTGAGAATTACAGAGATACACACAGTAAAAACATTTGTTTAGTATTTTATTACAAAAAATGTGGGCCATTCTGTTTTCCAAGTACATACAATATGACAATCAATAAGGACAAAACGATATGTATGGTAGTTGTCAAGAGAGGAGACTTGTACAAATGTTACGCTGCATGGAGTCAACATAAAACAGATTAAGGAATTTGTGTACTTAAGTAACAGAAAATGCAGATGGGCATTCCAAGGCAGAGATCGTGAGCAGAATACAGCAAGCGCGATTAAAATGCAAGATTTTCAAATCACCAAAAACAAACTTCAGTGGGCGGAATTTTTTTGTTAAGACTTATGTCTGGAGTGTGCTGCTGTGCGGGTGCGAAACGTGGGCCATAAGTTAGAGAGGACGAGAGGGTCTGACCGCCTCTGAAATGAGGTGCTATAGACACAGGCTGGGGACACACTGGACAGATTACATCCAGAATTGCGAAATGTCGAGTAGAGCCGGAGAAACAAGGCGCCTCTATAAAAGAATTGTTCAATAACGATCCAAGTGGATGGGTCATATCAGGTGCCCGGGTCTGCTCATCACCATCGCAGAAGGAATGGTCGGGGACGGCAACCACAGAGGCCGCCAAGAGATTGCTACATGGACCAGGTGATCGGAGACATGCGATGTGGCAGCTATAGTGAGATGAAGAAGTCGGCTGGTAATAAGAGGGGAGTGGAGAGATAGAGTAAAAGACATCACATCTGTTGCATTGTGGGATTGTGACAGGAAAGTATGACGTAAATTCACATTTGAATCTCGTGTGAATAATTTATTATTTAAAAGGTTTGGGAATTACATACTGTAATGAAAAAATCAATGTTTTTAATAAAAGTGTTTTGTAAAACTAATTTGTATTTTTTAAATATTTTTTATTTATAAAAAAAACACAGTACGCATATCGCTCACTCCTTTCAAGAACGTCATAAATCAAAAAACTTGATTTTTCAGGAGAACGTTTTTAAAGTTTAAAAATATAATACAATGTATTAAAAATAAATATCAAGCCACTTATTGAACTTTTAACAGTGCAACAGATCTTTTAAGGTAAAACCTGAACGTTTTTTCTCCATTTGAAAAATATTTAGTTTATTTAAAAAAAATAACTTAATAATACATTTTCTTAAAAATGCAAAAACAACACTTTCTGCCCTGTAGCGGGTAAATATTAAGTTAAAAATATGCCTCTTTTGCTGGAATATAGTAGATTTTCTGGGCATTCCGAAAACATGCACAACTGAAAAGTGTCGATTTTTGATTTATGACGTTCTTGAAAGGAGTGAGCGATATGTCATGTCAGAATTCAGATATAAGGATCGGGTTAAACTATTTTTCCTATGATTACTTTCTTTAAACAAAGTATTTTAAATTGAAAATCAAAATATCTGCAATAATTATTATTTTTTAATTAACCACTTTAAACTTTTTTTTTCACAAAAATATAACTAGAAATATCAGGTTATTTTATTTACTATTTAAATAATAAACATAATATTATTTTTTGACATCTCATCAAAGATGAAGAAGAATATGGAAGTCTGGGCATTTACGGGGCTGACGACTGTCATCGGCTGGTTTAAGTGATCACTTTACACACGTGTAACATTCACCAATTCTACCCATTATTGACAACCACACTACTTAAATTCTTGGAAGTTCTATTTATATGAACCAATTTAAAAACCTTGTTCTTGAATCACTAGAACTTCACTTAAATGCAACTTAACTTCACTTAAAACTTAAATGCCCAGACTTCCATATTCTTCTTCATCTTTGATGAGATGTCAAAAAATAATATGAAAATAACTCCTGTGATTGGAGATAATCCAGATTTTGTGAACAAGTATTTGGACACACTCAAAATGTTGTAAATAAATTATCTGGTCAAATTATAAGCTTAAATAATAAAAATGAAAATGGTATTTTCTGGCGTTTCTCATGTGTGTGATTATAATCCAGGATTCGGACCTCACATACTAATAAAAGAGTTTCTGCTTAGTAAAAAGCTTCTTTACATCTCACCAATAGATGTCTCTAGTGAAGTTCTAGTGATTCAAGAACAAGGTTTCTAAATTGGTTCATATATATAGAACTTCCAAGAATTTAAGTTGTGTGGTTGTCAATAATGGGTAGAATTGGTGAATGTTACACGTGTGTAAAGTGATCACTTAAACCAGCCGATGACGGTCGTCAGCCCCGTAAATGCCCAGACTTCCATATTCTTCTTCATCTTTGATGAGATGTCAAAAAATAATATGAAAATAACTCCTGTAATTGGAGATAATCCAGATTTTGTGAACAAGTATTTGGACACACTCAAAATGTTGTAAATAAACATAATTTCAAAGTTGCACAGTATAAAAAAGGGAAAAAATATAATAACCTAATATAAAAAAAACAAGTAAAATAATAAAATAAAAAAATTTATAATTGGTAATTTATCGAAGAATTTCCATCAGGCATCAAATGGCAACTGGAGAGCTTGGTTCAGTTGTTTTTCTTATGTAATGCAAACAAGTCGAAACATGTGAGCAGTGCTCGGGTGGCGCGATACAAACATGATCGTCCGCGAACACTGCTCGTTCAAAAGCATTAAGCGATTAAATAATAATATTGAATATTTCATAAGCAAAAGTATCTGATTTGAAAATAAAATTACGCAAGACTTTGTATGACATAGCCAAATCATAATACAAGGATTTAAAAAAATGTTTGGAAAAATTTATGGATTCCTTAATATCTACATAGGTGTATACATAAGTCTTTTCCGGTTTCACTAAGAGTTGGCGGCACCGAACATTAATGTTCCCAATTCATAAAACGCCTAAGCATTGACACTGCGTCACTTTGTTTGTCTGACATTAATCTTTAAACGCACAAGTTCTCCAAAAAATAGCGTCGTGTGTTGTATCGTTCAGTGATCGTGTAGACGTTTGTGCCTGAAAAATAATATTTGTGGAAAGTCATCATTTGCTTGTGGAAACATATGCTGAACCCATATGTTTAACTTTACCATGAAGACCGGCTAAAACTTATGCAAACACCTGGTAATAATGCATAACAGATCCAGAAATAACGATGAAAAGATTTTTTGAAATGTATTTTAGTAGACACTTTTAGTTCTTCAGCGACCACCAGATAAGTCTATCTGCTGGAGAGATACACGCTGGAGAAATTAATGAGCGGGTTGTCTTGCCGAACCCTCCCATCCTGTTGTATGTGATCAAACCATCGGCACAAGTCCAAGTAAGCTTCTCTTTCACTCAAACTAAGTACATTCTGAAATAAATAAAAATATTACAATCAACATATGTTACATTCCAATATTGCACAAAAAATCCTTCCAATGCAAATCTGTTCTGTTTACTGTATTCTGTTCAAATCTTAATTAAAGTTGCGACAAAACGTGACCTATTCTGCGTAAACCAATATGAAATCATTAAATCGCACCAAAACGTAACAATTTTACAAGCTAGAATTCCTAATTACTTAACCTAATTACCTAATCATTTATAATGGAAATGTAACGTTTTGGTGAGGACGTCTACATATGTATATTAAAATTAAAACAGAATATGGAAAACATTGTTTATTTTATTGTTAACATTATATAAAGTCGAATTCGGTTATTAAGAGGAAGATAGGACTGACTGAATTTGCTTGTTATAACCATTACTCATTATATCCGAGAAAATGTATTTTTTTTACAAACATACCCATCACATGAAGACATGAAGTATCTGGAACGGTCACATAACACAATACTTCGCAATTAAAAAAAACATAATTCACCCGTAACATACATGTCATATTTTTCTATCAATCCACTTTTCCAATAAAATTTGGAAAATTCTGCGCTTCTTTAGGTACCATTGTTACAAAGCTTCATCAACATTCGTAGCATCACCGTTCCTAACTTTATGCAGGTCCGTGATGTTTTTTTCAAATGTAAATAAAAATAGATTCTTATTTAGCAATTTTCGCCGCACGTTCTATTTCGCAAATAATTTCCACCCTTTCACAAATTGAGAGACACTTTCTCTTATTATTAGACATGTTAATAATTCGAGAGTTTGTTTTTTAGAATTGATCAGACATTCCCCAACTCCTTATGTTTTTATACATTGTACATAGTAAGCAAAGAACATAAAAAATATGAAAACTATTGTAAAAATCCTCGAGATAAGCGTGGCGTTCATAAAAAAAAATAGTTTATTGTAATCAAGCCCTGAGCCACCGGCGCTGGTAAGATACCTACTTCACAAAGCTTGGATGTTTTACATGCAATTTCAACCATGTGATACTTTTTCCATTACTGGTGGCAAAAACACCAATTAGGTAATTAGTATCTTAACTATTGTCATAAACGTAATCGGATCCGAGCAGCAACAGTCTAGGTAACTGCTCAGTCGGATTTTATTGCTTATGGAATGGTATTTTTAAAATGTCAAAACATTTTAAGATTCTTTTTGACAATATTATATCCGAGAAGTAATTTGTTATAACCGCGAATAAATGTATGGAGAAAATCACAAACTAAAATGTCAATAAATGTTTCCTCGGTATATCTGAGATCTAGCTATATCTGCGCTCGTAATAACCGAGTTTAACTGTATATTATTACATCTTCAGGTTGCTGGTATTAGTATATGTACGCAACACCGAGTCCCCTTGGCATTATCATTCACTGCGCGTCCTTTTCCTTACATTACCTATATAGAGCCTACATGGTATGACTGTCCCAATAATACTGGTCAAATTGCTTTACAAACTAAGTAATCTAAAGTACACTATATTAACAATAGGTATAGAAAAAACAATAAACACCGAGTCCCCTTGGCATTATCATTCACTGCGCGTCCTTTTCCTTACATTACCTGTATAGAGCCTACATGGTATGACTGTCCCAATAATACTGGTCAAATTGCTTTACAAACTAAGTAATCTAAAGTAAACTATATTAACACTAGGTATAGAAAAAACAATAAACACCGAGTCCCCTTGGCATTATCATTCACTGCGCGTCCTTTTCCTTACATTACCTGTATAGAGCCTACATGGTATGACTGTCCCAATAATACTGGTCAAATTGCTTTACAAACTAAGTAATCTAAAGTACACTATATTAACACTAGGTATAGAAAAAACAATAAACACCGAGTCCCCTTGGCATTATCATTCACTGCGCGTCCTTTTCCTTACATTACCTGTATAGAGCCTACATGGTATGACTGTCCCAATAATACTGGTCAAATTGCTTTACAAACTAAGTAATCTAAAGTACACTATATTAACACTAGGTATAGAAAAAACAATAAACACCGAGTCCCCTTGGCATTATCATTCACTGCGCGTCCTTTTCCTTACATTACCTGTATAGAGCCTACATGGTATGACTGTCCCAATAATACTGGTCAAATTGCTTTACAAACTAAGTAATCTAAAGTACACTATATTAACACTAGGTATAGAAAAAACAATAAACACCGAGTCCCCTTGGCATTATCATTCACTGCGCGTCCTTTTCCTTACATTACCTGTATAGAGCCTACATGGTATGACTGTCCCAATAATACTGGTCAAATTGCTTTACAAACTAAGTAATCTAAAGTACACTATATTAACACTAGGTATAGAAAAAACAATAAACACCGAGTCCCCTTGGCATTATCATTCACTGCGCGTCCTTTTCCTTACATTACCTGTATAGAGCCTACATGGTATGACTGTCCCAATAATACTGGTCAAATTGCTTTACAAACTAAGTAATCTAAAGTAAACTATATTAACACTAAGTATAGAAAAAACAATAAACACCGAGTCCCCTTGGCATTATCATTCACTGCGCGTCCTTTTCCTTACATTACCTGTATAGAGCCTACATGGTATGACTGTCCCAATAATACTGGTCAAATTGCTTTACAAACTAAGTAATCTAAAGTACACTATATTAACACTAGGTATAGAAAAAACAATAAACACCGAGTCCCCTTGGCATTATCATTCACTGCGCGTCCTTTGCCTTACATTACCTGTATAGAGCCTACATGGTATGACTGTCCCAATAATACTGGTCAAATTGCTTTACAAACTAAGTAATCTAAAGTACACTATATTAACACTAGGTATAGAAAAAACAATAAACACCGAGTCCCCTTGGCATTATCATTCACTGCGCGTCCTTTGCCTTACATTACCTGTATAGAGCCTACATGGTATGACTGTCCCAATAATACTGGTCAAATTGCTTTACAAACTAAGTAATCTAAAGTACACTATATTAACACTAGGTATAGAAAAAACAATAAACACCGAGTCCCCTTGGCATTATCATTCACTGCGCGTCCTTTTCCTTACATTACCTGTATAGAGCCTACATGGTATGACTGTCCCAATAATACTGGTCAAATTGCTTTACAAACTAAGTAATCTAAAGTACACTATATTAACACTAGGTATAGAAAAAACAATAAACACCGAGTCCCCTTGGCATTATCATTCACTGCGCGTCCTTTTCCTTACATTACCTGTATAGAGCCTACATGGTATGACTGTCCCAATAATACTGGTCAAATTGCTTTACAAACTAAGTAATCTAAAGTACACTATATTAACACTAGGTATAGAAAAAACAATAAACACCGAGTCCCCTTGGCATTATCATTCACTGCGCGTCCTTTTCCTTACATTACCTGTATAGAGCCTACATGGTATGACTGTCCCAATAATACTGGTCAAATTGCTTTACAAACTAAGTAATCTAAAGTACACTATATTAACACTAGGTATAGAAAAAACAATAAACACCGAGTCCCCTTGGCATTATCATTCACTGCGCGTCCTTTTCCTTACATTACCTGTATAGAGCCTACATGGTATGACTTACAAACAATAATTTTAAACTAATGAATATAAGATTACCTTTGTTCTCGAGTTTCGAATCCATTTGTTGCAGAATAACAGTAGGAAGTAAAAATTTTACTCTTATAACAATTTATCGGCCCGGCTCTAAGGCACCGACTACTAAATTTTTTTCAGAAATAAAATCCCTGTTAGAATGGGCGGTTACTCGCACAGAATTATTAATTATAACTGGAGATATAAATATTCGTTTCGACCGTGAAACAGATTCAGCGACCAAACGCTTTAATGTACTTCTGAGTGATTTTGATTGTCTTCAAGAAGTAAATACCTCAACTCATAACGCAGGGGGTATATTGGATGTTATAATACGACGCAAATGTGATGAACATATTGCAGTCAATGTAACAGACATCGGACTGTCAGATCACAAACTAGTACATGGCGAAATCAATATCGGCAAACCCACCCCTATCTACAGATCCTTCACATCACGGTCGTGGAGGAAACTAGATATTAATAAATTTAAGACCGATATCTCGAACTCCTTAATTGGTCTGGATACTGATCGTAGTTCCAAGAATGTCGACCAGCTGGCTGATTTGTACAATGGTGTACTTTTCAGCTTGATAGACAAACATGCGCCTTTAACCACGAAAACCGTTCGTAAAAGGAAATCAGATGCATGGTTTGACGAGGAATGTCGACATGGAAAACAAAAACTACGGCGTTTTGAGCGTAAATATAGAAAGACGCTATTAGTTTCAGATCGCTTAAAGTGGCTCGAAGCACAAACCACTAATAGATTTTTGATTCAATCAAAACAATCTGCATATTGGTGTTCAAGAATTAGAGAACATAGGTCGTCTCCGAAACTCCTGTGGCAAAGTCTGCAATCTGTCCGCGGAGATTGTGAACTTAAAATCAACACACAAGCCACTGCTTCCGAATTCGCTATTTTTTTCAAAAATAAAATCGAAAATATTCGGAAAGCAACATCATTGGTTAAAAATCCAACAATTTCCTGTAATGCCTTGCAGTATCTGAAAATTTTCGAGTCCACAAATATAAGTGAGGTAACAAAACTTATTAATGCTTTGCCCAATAAACAGTGTTTACTGGACCCACTACCGACATGGCTTTTGAAAGAATGTGTTAACGAGATTGCTCCATTTATAAGAGATCTTATAAACATGTCTCTGGAGAAAAGCATTGTTCCAAAGGCCATGAAAAAGGCAAACGTTACACCACTAATAAAAAATTCTCAGATGGACTCCGAGGACCTTTCAAGCTACCGCCCAATTTCCAACCTTCCTGTCATATCAAAAATAATAGAGAAAATTGTTGCCCATAGACTGACAACGTATGTTGAAAATAGCAAGTTGTTTTCAGAGAGGCAATCGGCATACAGGCGATACCACTCTACAGAGACAGGCGTAGTGAGAGTACTGTCTGATATAATAACTGCTGTGGATGCTGGTGACCTTGTTTTGGTTTCCTTTTTGGATATGAGTGCTGCTTTCGACACGGTTGATCACAATATTCTGCTGGAACGCTTGAGGAAGACATACGGCATCTGTGATAAAGCACTTGCATGGTTTTGCTCATACCTTCGAGAACGTGAATATTCAGTCATTTTTCAAAAAGTTAAATCCCCTTATCATTCCGTCTCTACTGGTGTACCCCAGGGATCAGTCCTAGGTCCTCTTCTATACCTTCTATATACGAAAGACATAGAAAATATTATAAAGTCACACGGATTGTGGTCTCACTGCTATGCGGATGACACTCAAATTTATTTTTATTGTAGGCCGGAGGAAAAATATAAACTTGTTGACTCTATTAATAAGTGCATTGAGAGAATAGGAGAATGGATGGCTGAAAACAGACTGACGTTAAACCCGTCCAAAACGGAACATCTCTGGATAGCCACACCTAAACGACAGAATTTGATTGATAACACGACACCACTCAATCCAAAGAGTACCACTACACCGGCCGTCAAACTGCTCGGCGTGTTCTTAGATTCTGATCTCTCCCTTGAGACTCAAATTAGCAAGACAACAAGTACATGTTTTTATCAGCTAAGGCAAATTAAAAGCATTCGCAAGAATCTGCCAGTTGATGCTGCCCGTCAATTAATAAATGCGTTTGTAATATCGAGAGTAGATTATTGTAACGGTATATACACGGGTCTACCAAACAATAAAATGACTCGACTGCAATCAGTGTTAAACGCAGCAGCGAGACTAATTTTTGGAATTTCTAAATTCAGTCACATCACCCCACTACTTCACAAACTCCACTGGTTACGCTTTCCAGAAAGGGTTGAGTATAAACTCTGCCTACTCATGTATAAATCAATACACAATATGGCTCCAGAGTATCTTAAGGAGCTGTGTATTCCAGATGAATTGGTTGATAGACGTCTCACGCTTCGATCGGCTACAACATCTGCAATGGGCAAAGTTATCTTACCAGCTCGCAAGCAACGCACTAAATTTGGCGAGCGTGCCTTTGCTGTTGCAGGACCGACGGCGTGGAATGCTCTTCCACCAATGGTTAGAAATAGTGAGAGTGAGATGATCTTTAGAAAAAGACTAAAAACACATTTGTTTTCTAAATCATTTCCACCATAATATTTTCCCCAATTCATTCACCGTGAAGCGCCCTTGAGGTATTTTTTTACGAAAATGGCGCTATATAAGTTATCCAATTTTATTATTATTATTATTATGACTGTCCCAATAATACTGGTCAAATTGCTTTACAAACTAAGTAATCTAAAGTACACTATATTAACACTAGGTATAGAAAAAACAATAAACACCGAGTCCCCTTGGCATTATCATTCACTGCGCGTCCTTTGCCTTACATTACCTGTATAGAGCCTACATGGTATGACTGTCCCAATAATACTGGTCAAATTGCTTTACAAACTAAGTAATCTAAAGTAAACTATATTAACACTAGGTATAGAAAAAACAATAAACACCGAGTCCCCTTGGCATTATCATTCACTGCGCGTCCTTTGCCTTACATTACCTGTATAGAGCCTACATGGTATGACTGTCCCAATAATACTGGTCAAATTGCTTTACAAACTAAGTAATCTAAAGTACACTATATTAACACTAGGTATAGAAAAAACAATAAACACCGAGTCCCCTTGGCATTATCATTCACTGCGCGTCCTTTTCCTTACATTACCTGTATAGAGCCTACATGGTATGACTGTCCCAATAATACTGGTCAAATTGCTTTACAAACTAAGTAATCTAAAGTACACTATATTAACACTAGGTATAGAAAAAACAATAAACACCGAGTCCCCTTGGCATTATCATTCACTGCGCGTCCTTTTCCTTACATTACCTGTATAGAGCCTACATGGTATGACTGTCCCAATAATACTGGTCAAATTGCTTTACAAACTAAGTAATCTAAAGTACACTATATTAACACTAGGTATAGAAAAAACAATAAACACCGAGTCCCCTTGGCATTATCATTCACTGCGCGTCTTTTTCCTTACATTACCTGTATAGAGCCTACATGGTATGACTGTCCCAATAGTACTGGTCAAATTGCTTTACAAACTAAGTAATCTAAAGTACACTATATTAACACTAGGTATAGAAAAAACAATAAACACCGAGTCCCCTTGGCATTATCATTCACTGCGCGTCCTTTTCCTTACATTACCTGTATAGAGCCTACATGGTATGACTGTCCCAATAATACTGGTCAAATTGCTTTACAAACTAAGTAATCTAAAGTACACTATATTAACACTAGGTATAGAAAAAACAATAAACACCGAGTCCCCTTGGCATTATCATTCACTGCGCGTCCTTTTCCTTACATTACCTGTATAGAGCCTACATGGTATGACTGTCCCAATAATACTGGTCAAATTGCTTTACAAACTAAGTAATCTAAAGTACACTATATTAACACTAGGTATAGAAAAAACAATAAACACCGAATCCCCTTGGCATTATCATTCACTGCGCGTCCTTTTCCTTACATTACCTGTATAGAGCCTACATGGTATGACTGTCCCAATAATACTGGTCAAATTGCTTTACAAACTAAGTAATCTAAAGTACACTATATTAACACTAGGTATAGAAAAAACAATAAACACCGAGTCCCCTTGGCATTATCATTCACTGCGCGTCCTTTGCCTTACATTACCTGTATAGAGCCTACATGGTATGACTGTCCCAATAATACTGGTCAAATTGCTTTACAAACTAAGTAATCTAAAGTACACTATATTAACACTAGGTATAGAAAAAACAATAAACACCGAGTCCCCTTGGCATTATCATTCACTGCGCGTCTTTTTCCTTACATTACCTGTATAGAGCCTACATGGTATGACTGTCCCAATAGTACTGGTCAAATTGCTTTACAAACTAAGTAATCTAAAGTACACTATATTAACACTAGGTATAGAAAAAACAATAAACACCGAGTCCCCTTGGCATTATCATTCACTGCGCGTCCTTTTCCTTACATTACCTGTATAGAGCCTACATGGTATGACTGTCCCAATAATACTGGTCAAATTGCTTTACAAACTAAGTAATCTAAAGTACACTATATTAACACTAGGTATAGAAAAAACAATAAACACCGAGTCCCCTTGGCATTATCATTCACTGCGCGTCCTTTTCCTTACATTACCTGTATAGAGCCTACATGGTATGACTGTCCCAATAATACTGGTCAAATTGCTTTACAAACTAAGTAATCTAAAGTACACTATATTAACACTAGGTATAGAAAAAACAATAAACACCGAATCCCCTTGGCATTATCATTCACTGCGCGTCCTTTTCCTTACATTACCTGTATAGAGCCTACATGGTATGACTGTCCCAATAATACTGGTCAAATTGCTTTACAAACTAAGTAATCTAAAGTACACTATATTAACACTAGGTATAGAAAAAACAATAAACACCGAGTCCCCTTGGCATTATCATTCACTGCGCGTCCTTTTCCTTACATTACCTATATAGAGCCTACATGGTATGACTGTCCCAATAATACTGGTCAAATTGCTTTACAAACTAAGTAATCTAAAGTACACTATATTAACAATAGGTATAGAAAAAACAATAAACACCGAGTCCCCTTGGCATTATCATTCACTGCGCGTCCTTTTCCTTACATTACCTGTATAGAGCCTACATGGTATGACTGTCCCAATAATACTGGTCAAATTGCTTTACAAACTAAGTAATCTAAAGTAAACTATATTAACACTAGGTATAGAAAAAACAATAAACACCGAGTCCCCTTGGCATTATCATTCACTGCGCGTCCTTTTCCTTACATTACCTGTATAGAGCCTACATGGTATGACTGTCCCAATAATACTGGTCAAATTGCTTTACAAACTAAGTAATCTAAAGTACACTATATTAACACTAGGTATAGAAAAAACAATAAACACCGAGTCCCCTTGGCATTATCATTCACTGCGCGTCTTTTTCCTTACATTACCTGTATAGAGCCTACATGGTATGACTGTCCCAATAATACTGGTCAAATTGCTTTACAAACTAAGTAATCTAAAGTACACTATATTAACACTAGGTATAGAAAAAACAATAAATAAAATAACTCACAATAATATCATAAACTGCATGGTAGATGACCACATCTGCCAAAGTTTTGCGGCATCCAATCAGGTAGGAGCAGTTCTCTAAGTACTTATTTAGTTCCTGGAAATCAACAAGGAACAAATAATAAGCAAATTGTTGATTAAACAAGTGATTAATATTTTTCCCCATTGGTTAAAGAACCATAAAGTTTTGTTATTTCATTTGCATAAAGATTAACAATTCATACATTAACTAACTAACTAACCATCACGCCGCTTCCCCGCAGGGGTAGGCAGAGAGAATAGAGCGCCACACCACTCTGTCCTTGCAAACATTCTTCGCCTCTTCCATGTTCATGCATCTCCTCATACATACCCGCCGATTGTTACGACTCCTAACCTGATCACTTTCAAGTATTTGGCATACCTGATCGTGCCATGTTTTTCTCGGTCTTCCTCTGCTTCTTTTCCCACTAACATTCGCCTCATAAATTTGTTTTACCGTTCTTTTCTCACTCATTCGTTCTACATGTCCAATCCATCTCAACACACCTTTCTTAATTTTATCGATAATGCTTATCTCAGCTTTGCATTCCTTCCTTATTTCACTATTCGCACATCTATCATACATCGTTTTATCGCACATTCTTCTGAGAGATCGCATTTCGACTGCATTCAGTCTACTTTCATCCTTCGTAATTCGTAATTCGACTGCATTCAGTCTACTTTCATCCTTCGTAATTCGTAATTCGACTGCATTCAGTCTACTTTCATCCTTCACAATTCATACATTTTTCATCAATTATAAATTATGTTAAAAATTCACAAAGTTCTAAGAATATGAATACAAAAATCGGAAATATTATGTTTTTTATTCCAAATAAGTTAATTCCGATATTTAGAATTAAATGATCGTTTATATCTTACATAATTAGTTATTATATTACTAAAATTGAAGTTATAAAAATACTTGAGAAATAAATGAGAAAAACAAAGTACAATAAAAAAAGTAGTTAACCTACAAACCAATTTTATTTCTGTGAAAAAGTTGTGTAAAGCTGCGATATTCTTGAAATAGATATGCAGTAAGTCCTCTACTTACGTGAATTTGGACCTACACAATTTTTTTGTCGTTTTGTTCATTTACATAAACTATCGTGTTGATAAGGGTGAGTATAGTGAGAGAGATAAAGAGAGAAACGGCACAAGCACTTCCCTCCCTCTCTGCCTTTACTGTCCGCAGGATGTGGTTAAGGATTAGATTTCTTCCTTCATAAGTGTATTGCGCTCGGGATTCTTTTGACATTTTTGTTACAAAAACTTTTTTTAAAAGAATTAACCCACAAAGCCTTAAAAGCTTGTCTGCGAGTAGCATACTTAGGATAGGGAAGATTAATGTGAAAAACACATCACAAACAGACCAATTGAAAATAAATCTTTCTTGAATTTATTTTGCAATTGAACCCGCGATGCCAGTTTCACAGTCGAGCGTCTACCCAACTATAACCCTTAAGATTTCAAAAAAATTGAAAAGATGGCTGACATCGCACATGCTCATAAAACGTCTCATTCTACGATTAGAACAATTAACAAATGTACACATACATAGATCACTATTACATAAATACATGTTGATAAGCATGAATATTATTGAGTTTGACAAAACCTTTGTGTAGTTCAGTAAAGTCAAATTGCACGTATTTAAGCTAGAGATTAAATGTAGATATGCGATGTGACTTTTGCTCTTATTTATGTAGAATTAGGACTGAGAGGAGGTAGATAGTTACTTTCAAGATAGATTTAGCTTGTTGGGAGTTGGTCTTCAGTTGGTGAGCGTAGAGAGAGGCAAACTCGAGCCACTGGTAGAGGGCGGCGGGGGCTGGAGCGGGCTCGCTAGCGGGCGCACCGCCCTCCGTCGCCAGCGCCAGCAGCACGCTCGCAACGCCGCGGTGCTCTTTACTGCCGCTATGCAGCTTCAACACCTGTGTTCAAGAGAACATCGATATCCTTTGACAAATTAATATACAAAAATTATAAACACAATATTATTCTAGACGTGTTCATTCACTTTTACCTGATCATCGGTATAAGTAATATCGACAGGGGACTTTCCAATATAATTTGCAACATTTTGTATAGACTTGGGATCCATTATGAATATGAATCAACGGCAATCAATGAAACTGTTCGCAAGATATTACTAAGAAAAACTTGATTTATATAAACGCGACGCCTTATCGTATACAAACATAACCTATCATCTGTCAATGTGTCAAACCAAGTGCTCAAAGACTATATAGCGGAAACCGAAGCAGAACGGGGTGCCCAAAGATTATATACTAGTGGGGTGCCTAATGTTTGATGTGAAATATGACAATGAATTTGAAAAAAGTGCTTGGATTTTTTTGATTTTCCCTTTATTTAGTTCTTTTTGGACAATATTATGTTTGAAAAGTATAACA
Organism: Brachycentrus maculatus; assembly: GCF_059751285.1. NCBI lineage: Eukaryota > Metazoa > Arthropoda > Insecta > Trichoptera > Brachycentridae > Brachycentrus > Brachycentrus maculatus. The sequence goes on from NW_028281204.1 coordinate 59,224, forward strand.
TGCAATATCAAACATGAAATAAAAATGAAAATATAATTTTCCCATTCTGCCCCAGGTACGGGGCAGAATGGGGTACACGTACAATATTAGATAACTTATAATTAGTTAGTTATGAGGTACAGAATTGTATATTCATTATTTTCACTATTTAGGTCAGCACATACGAAAAGTACCTACCAGAGTTGTGTATGAGGTATTGTCTATGGTTACCGAGAATCTTTATCTGTGGCCTTCTACCGAAATTCCTTTTCTACCGCCATCGCTGAGCGTTCGACAGCGTTTCGGATTTGTTCGTATAATCCGATTTAATCCGCCGTTTCTTATATCTTATTTTAAAAAGAAACTAATTAAAGTCCTGCAAATATGCCGCCTAAATTTGATCCATCCGAAGTTAAAGTCGGTAAGTGTTATTTGTATGACTTTTAACGTGTATATTTAATACTAGGTTTTAGGTAATTTATTAAGTAATAATATATGAATTCCAGTGTACTTGAGATGTGTTGGTGGTGAAGTCGGTGCTACTTCGTCCCTTGCTCCCAAAATCGGTCCACTCGGTTTGGTAAGTATATATTGGTAAAAATATGGTTAGCCTCAATATGTCACCGGCATGACAGAATGTCCAGAGTTACTAAAGGAATAACATCGCTATTCTGATTTAATAAATATGTATGCGTAATCAATCTGTATGTAGGAACAGTCCACTGTAATTAGTTGTCAGTGTTCAACAAAAATATATTACTTTGATTTTAGTTGATTTATTTGTATTGCTTTTTTTGTATTCAACCAAAGAGTGAGTTCAGGTGATTTTATTTTAAGATTCCGCATATCTTATGTTACTAAAATTAAAATCTGGTGTTGTCCATTTAAAAAAAAAAAAGTATATTTGTTGAATTCGGTTTTGATGGACTGAGAGAGATTGTCCGAGAAGTACAGATTGCTAGTAAAATTTCTAAGTAGACTGGAAAATATCAATTTAAATTTTCGATAAACTCCCAAACGCGGCTGATCATTTAAATAAATTTGACCAGATATTTGACGTTTGGTATATGAGCTAAAAATCATTCCTAAATGAATGAAAAAAGTTTATTAAGAATTTTAAACGTGGCTCGCTTAATATTGACCCCCTTTATATCGTTATCAGTCCCCCAAAAAAGTGGGCGATGACATTGCCAAGGCCACTGGAGATTGGAAGGGGCTGAAGATAACGGTGAAGCTCACCATCCAGAACAGGCAAGCCGCCATCTCCGTGGTGCCCTCGGCCGCCTCGCTCATCATCAAGGCGTTGAAGGAGCCGCCGCGAGACCGCAAGAAGCAGAAGAACAGTGAGTATCCTCGGGGGTGAGAGAGTGCGAGTGTCCGCCTGCGGGGGTCCCCCCCTACCAGGTGCGTCCCTCCGGGTGGCGGATGGAGGGAACCCGTGACTCAGGATCCGTTCCCTGTCACGGCTACTCCGAATAACCAATAAGGAGTCGTGGACCAAAGGTTTTATCTCCTCTCCCTAACTCCCTCCCTCTCTGCTTCCTATTTCCTATTCTGACTGGCCGAGTGAATGATCGTATTATTGTTATTTTAAGTATTAGGAGTCAATCTGTGTTTGGGAAAAAAACAATCTTATCGTCAAATATAAATGTGTCCCATGTTCATCCCAAAAAGGAATAGTAAATTAATATAATTTTTATACGATGATTTCATATTTGCACAGTGGATTCAAATAGAAGGAAGCATACAGTAAAACTAATACTAATAATTAACCATAAGACTGTAAAATACTTAGACATTACTAATATTAACTTCTGTAAACTCCAAAATTGTAAAGGTTGCTAACCTTTTAAAACAATATTACTTTCATTTTGGAAGTAGTTATCATTTTACTCGCTATAAGAATTAAATGCATCGCATCGTGGATAAAAAAATAAACATCGAAAGTTAACTTTAAGATAAACATTAAATGTTTTAAAATAGTTTTTTATTATTTTTTTTACACGAGTATTGTTTAACAAAAATGACGCTAGACGCTAAATATAAAAAAAGCATTTATTGAAGGTTTAAAAATAAAGCCAAATAAAGAGTTAAATATTATAACCAACAGTATCATTTAAAAGAAATCATAATTTTATCGTTTTTAAAAAAATATATATTATTTTTAGTCAATTTATTGAATTGTAAACCACAAAAGTAAATGTCACAATTTATTTTACCATCTCATTGTCATCAATAAGATAGTAAAATAAAATACAACATTCACTTTTGCCTTTAAGATTTAATAAAATATTTTGGAACTGGGTATTTCATGTACAGTTCTGTACCATTCTGACTCATTCCAGCATGCCCTCGGGCTATTGTGTTCGTTGCTGCATTTGAAAAAAGTTCAACACTTTTGGAACAACTGCGACTCATTTCACGCTCAAAACATTAACCAAAATCATTCAAGCAATCTGAGAGATATGTTCTCTCAAGTGGAGATATTGAAGCACTAATTGTCTAACTTTGTCGATGTTTTCTACAGTATTCGACGCTTAAGGTGTCCAGGTCGAGTTGAGTCTTCAACCACTTTACGACCCTCTTTGAGCGCTTTGTACCACTCAAATGCTCCTGTTCTTGTCAATATAATAGTCACCATAGGCTTTCTGCAACATTTTAAACGCTTCTCATTCTGAAATTTTACTCTTTTTTTTTTTAGAACAAATTCTTTGCTCAGTTTTTTTTCTATGTTACTACCTATGTTGATTGCTGACAGCCAAATAAATGACATATCTCTCTCAAACCTTGCTTTTCAATGTAGAGTGCAGTCGTGCAAACTGATTTAAAAAAAACATTTATGCGGGTCTTTTAAATTACTCGCTCGCTATTTGACAGAATGTATACCACATATTGAGTTATTGAAAATGTTTCCTTCTCTGCGAACCCACCATGATTAAATATGAATATGTATTTTGTGTCGAGGATTAATTTAGAGATTCGATATTGATGATTAATTATCTGCCCAAAAATTTTCCAAAAATATAAATATGGCATAAAAATCAAGTAGAGACTCGGTGTATAAATGTTTTGTCGAAACGCATTGCTTTGTGTCTCCAGTTAAGCATAATGGCAACCTGTCGTTCGACGAGATCATCAGCATAGCCAAGCAGATGCGCCCACGTTCCATGGCTCGGGAGCTGTCGGGAACCGTGAAGGAGGTGCTCGGAACCTGTCAGTCGGTGGGCTGCACCATCGACAACAGGAACGCCCACGACCTTATTGACGAAATCAAGGCGGGAACTCTCTCCGTTGAAGAATAACGTATATAATAAACACCTATCTATATAATACCAGAGTTTTATTCTAAAATCCCCTTTTCTTGTTTATGTTGTATTACCAGAAGTATAAAACACCCGTGTTCTCTATTTTTTGTTCCTTGCTGTGGTACCCATAAGAAGTAATAATTTCTGATAAATTCGAGTTTACAACTGGCACTGACCTGATATGCAGCTCATTGGGTACCGGGTGTTTAGGACATCTTCAAGGATGGAATGGACCCACAGTACCACTCGTGGAACACAGCTGGAACAGCTCCAAGGGATGGAATGAAACCACAGTGCCAGTTGTAGTTGTGTATATATATTTTTTTTTAACTTTGATGCTATGGATGCCTGATTGGTATTTTTAGAGACATTTTGTGCTGTAAGTTTAATTTTCAAAGTAATAGTGAATAATCATAAAGTTGATCCGAATCTAGTATTTGAGATCCCACTGCTGTCAATTCATGTTCACCACTTGGTGAACATTTTTTAAATATATATATTTTAAACATATTTTTAAATACTTATTTAAAAATAGCTTGTAAATTTAATTATGTAGTATGTATACTATTTTTATAGCTAAGGTATCAGTAATAGTAACCCACAATTAAAAATCATTCCATCTATTTGACAGGTCACTGAAACTAAAAGAACAAGTGCATATTTAGTCTCCTTTGTGTCAATCTAAAAAGGGTTGGGTTTGCGGAGACGGGCGCAGGTAAACATTCCTCTGTGAACACCCCTGCCCTCTAGCGGGCACTTAAGGTCATAGGTCGATTGCCAGAAATATTGTGCTGTCTCTTTTTCCATGTTCGCTCCCTATGTAGAACGTATGGCCAACATGAGACGTCTCCGCCCGCAGGGAAGTGCGAATGGGCCTTGCAGGGAGTGGCGCGACACCCCTTGTGATGATGAAGTGGCCGGCAGAAGAGAGTTGAGCAGCAATCTTGTCAAGGTATTGGGCACATTCCGCATATCGGATGATGCGCCCAAGTAACCCACATGATGTGCGGCAGAAATTACCTTGCTTATTGTGTACAAGGTTTATAAATCATTAAGTGGATTTTTATTTCTAAACATTTAAAAAAAATTAATCTGTGTTGGGAACAGGAGGATTAATCTAGTATGGGCCAATAAGGAACTTCTCAGCGTTTGCTGATTTCTGGGAGAAAACCATGTTAAACTCCTCAGATGAAGCCGACGTCGGCAGTCCTTCCATTCCACTAGAAGATGGTTCGGCATTTTGTGTCCTAGCTCGGTTTATGGTACCAATATCCTTCACTATTTTTATCATGTAAACCACCTCTCCATGATTGTTCCTTATGAACTATCATGGATCCGATGTTGGATAGGTCCTCACCCAGGCTCCTGCAACGCGCCTCCGTCTGTTGTCTTTGAATGTTGAAAAGGGGGCAAAGCATCAACAGGTAAGGGACATCTTGAGGCGTCTCATCATCACACGTGCAGTTGTCGATCTCGGAGACCCACCGTGACCTGTAATGATATGTGTAAGCTCAAAGCCAGGTTTCTACAGTTTCCTGAAATCAAAAGCATGAATAATGGTCGGTAACAACATTTTGGTTACCTGTCCAGTAATTTTGTTGAAATAACGACTGTTCCGGAGTTGGAGGGTCCTGCTTCTTATTTTCCTTTTGACAAAACTTTACTTTTGTTTTTAGACAGGAATTGCATTTATTGTTTACCTTGCTTATTATGTACATAGTTTATATCTATAAACTAAGCATTAAGTGGATTTTTTTCTTCTAACTAAATAAAGCTGTTCTATTTGAATCTGTGTTGGGAACAGGGGGGAATTAAAATTCCCTCCTGTATAATAAAATTCCTCAGGAAGAGGTGGACTGTTGACTGTCATCAACAGATCTTCCGTTCCACTAGAAGAGGGTTCGGCATTTTGTGTCCTAGCTTGGTTTATGTTACCAATGTCCTTCACTTAATGTCTCCTTGTTTTTTTTAATATCAATTTAAAAGTTACAAAGCTTAAGTTTACTTAGAAGCCAATACGAAAAAAACGCGCCAAAAGGAACTGTCAGTGACATCGATAAACACAAATGAAGTCAGCAGCACTTTGCAAAACGATCCTGAGCAAAACAAGTATTGTTAAAAAAAGGATAGTAAATTTTCCGTGTAATAACTGATTCATTCATTACTTTGACCCTTTTGCACGTTCGTCATATTATACTACATACATTATTTCCAAGTCGTCCAAAATGCTGCAGGTACATCCAATCACATCTTCCGCGGTAATGTAAATCCAAGTACAGTAAATCCTCTACTCACGTGATTCGACTTACGTGAATTCGTACTTACGCGATATTTGAAAAATGTGTTTTTTTTATTTATTATTTTACGGAACCACCCAGTGAAAGGATGTTTCTACCAGTCTTATTTTTTTTTATCTAGCTGCGAATTTTATCAAGAGTCTAGCAGAAATCATCAAAAAGGAGGATTACCTGCCCCAACAAATATTTAATGTGGATGAAACTGGGATATATTGAAAAAAATGCAGGATTGCTCATATATATCCCAATTACAAAAGTTTACGTAGACAAACACAAAAGTTTACGTAGGTATACCTACAAGTAGGTGGAAATACTAGTATGTGGGAATGCTAGTAGGTGGAAAATGCTAATGGGGATTTCTAAATTAAGCTACTTCTAATATACAACAGCGAAAATCCAAGGGTTTAAAAAAATATTTCCAAATCGCTACAGTACCTGTTATTTGGAATTCCAATAAAAAAGCATGGACGACTCAATCATTTTTTGTAAGTTTGGTTTTGTCGTCATTTTATACAAAAGACAAACAACAACAGAAACACTGGACTGCTACTTTCAAAAGCAGTTTGTACTTAAATCTAACTATGGTTGTGTGTACACAGAAATGATAATGTATGTATCTGATTAAGGCCGGTATTACTGGTCGCCACATAAGAATGCCAAAATAGTAAATATAGTAGCAAAATCGCGCGTTTCGATTGGCTGCACGCTGCACGTCTGTTTGCATACAGTGACCGTGTCTAAAGTTTCGAATTTGGGATAAACTAAGGAAGTCTCGTTAAATGTTTATAAAATCATTCAGAATAAACGTGAAGCGTTGATAGAAGTAATTATTATATGTTAATATTCATTTAATTGACAAAGTAAAAATACATTTTTTTTTAAATATATTAAGAAAAACATTTTTTTTTATGTTACATTTTTTTATACTAAACATTTTCACATTGAGATATTTATAATTTATTTTTATTCGTACATGCAAAAATGTTGCTTTCTGCATGCATAAAACAAAAAATACGGTCATGTTTTCAAATAAATATATCATAATACATACTTAATTAATGAATTTATAAGTTTAAGTATGTGCAAATAGGATAATAAAAGTTGTGCGAGAGAATGCCGTTACGTAGCAGTGAGGCTCACCACCCACTATGCAGCGTCTCTCGCGGGGGTGCAAAGAGGAGGATGGAATGCCGCATAGGCGCTTGGAATATCCGAGGAGGAATGGATAAGAAGATGAATGAGTTGTGCGAAAGTATGAAGAGCAAAGCTCTAGACATTGTGTGTGTAAGCGAATGCATGAAAAGGGGAAGTGGTACGTTGGAGCATAATGACACGCTTGTTCTGTGGTCTGGAGTACAGGACACAGAGCGGGCGAGTCAGGGCGTCGCGGCGCTACTATCCCCAAGAATGGTAGAGTGTATGAAAGAATACAAATGTATAAGTGCCAGGCTCATGTGGATCTCCTTCAAGATTGGAGTCACGAGAATCCTTATCGTAATAGGGTATGCTCCTGTGAACTCGTCTTCTGAGGATGTGAAACGAGAGTTCTGGGAGAGTGTAAGAGAAGTGCTGATAAATAGAAGATCGAATGAAAGAGTGATTCTAGCAGGTGATTTTAATGGATGGGTAGGCACTCGGAGGGATGGCTTCGAATCAGCCTTAGGTATGTTTGGTGATAACAGAACGAATGGTAATGGGAATAGTCTGCTCGAGTTGTGTCTGGAATGGAACCTCTTTATTTCGAATACTTTTTTCGATCACAAGGGGATCCATCAGTATACGTGGGAGAGAGGGAATGAAAGGACCATAATCGATTATGTTGTTGTTGACTCGAGATTGAGGAGAAATACAATCGATACGAGAGTATTTAGAGGGGCTGAAATGGAGTCGGACCATTTCCTCGTCGTATCGAGAGTAATTCTGTTCCGCGGATGGCGGTCCAGGAACAAAACTGTTCCGGTTTCATCTAGAGTCAAAGTTGAAAAACTACAAGTCGAGAATGTAAGTAAGTCGTATGAAAGGGAAGTGAATGAAAGATTGAATGTAAGGAATATGGATATGAATGTAGACGATACCTGGGAGCACATCAAATCGTGTATGTATGAGTCAGCAAAGAGTGTATGTGGAGTTGCGATCCAAGGTAGAAAAAAAGGAGATGCATGGTGGGATGAGGGCATGAAAGGACTTGTCTCTGAGAAGAAGAATGCTTGGCTAAATATGTTAGCAGTTAACGATGTTAAGAGTGAACTTTTTAAAATAATGAAAGATCGGTATAAAGAATGTAAGAGAAAAGTGAAAATGGGAGTAAAAGAACGGAAAGATCGTCTAAAGAGAGAAGAAGGTATGAAAATGTCAACCCACTTTCAAGAAAACATTAAGCTTTTCTGGAAAGAGGTAAAGAATGCAAAAAATGAGACTGAAAATGGAGGTATGAAAGTTATCAAATCAAATGATGGTAAAATATTGACGAATGAAAGTGAAGTGAAAGAAAGATGGAAAGAATACTTTATGGAAATTTATGAAAGTAACGGCAATGTCTCCACCGAGACACCCATAGAGACAAGGGTGAGTGAGGGTATGGTATGTGAGGTAAGTATGTCAGAAATAACGAATGCCTTAAAATTAATGCGGAACGGTAAGGCTGTTGGGTATGATAATATTGCTATAGAGTTTGTAAAATGTGGTGGACTGACCACCCTCACATGGATTCACAGACTATTTAACCTGTGTCTTGAGGAAGGATACACACCTCTGGATTGGAGACGGGCAGTAATCATACCTCTATTCAAGGGAAAGGGATCTCGCGCAGAGTGTGGGAATCATAGGGCGATAAGCCTGCTAAGCTCTGTCGGTAAACTCTATAGTAAGATTATAATTGAAAAAGTTAGAATGGTGACGAAAGAACGGATTTGGGATGTGCAAGGTGCTTTTATGAGTGGAAGAGGTTGCACAGATCAAATTTTTGCACTACGAATGCTGACGGAAAAGTTTTTGGCTAAAAATCAGAAACTCTTCTGTGCTTTCGTGGATTTGCAGAAAGCGTATGATAAGGTTGATAGGATAAAATTATGGAGCGTGCTGGAAAAATATGGAGTAGACAATAAACTTATACAAGCAGTTGCTTCCCTCTACGAGGGCAGCACAGCTAGTATAAGAGTGAATGGGGACATTACATCATGGTTTGCAATATCCAAAGGCGTAAAGCAGGGATGTGTAATGTCACCATGGTTGTTTAATCTCTATATGGACCATTGTATGAAAGAGATTGAAAGTATGGGAGTCGGAGCGAAAATGATGAATATAACTGTTAGTTGCTTGCTGTATGCGGATGACGCCGTACTCCTAGCGAGCAGCGCGGAGGACTTGCAACTAATAGTGTCAAGAATGTACGATGTATGTATGGAAAATGATCTGGCAATGAATGAAGGTAAGTCAAAGGTCATGGTGTTTGAAAGAGAGAAAGATTTGACAGAATGCAAGATTATCGTGCACAATGAATCCCTAGAACAGGTGCAAGAATTTTTATATCTAGGAAGCATGTTCACAAGGGATGGAAAAGTGGATAAGGATATTGAGAGAAGAGTGAATGCAGGGAATAGAATAAATGGTGCTTTTAACAGAGTGATTGGGAATAAGAATATGTCCATGGAAGCCAAGCTAGCGGTTCACAACGGCGTGCTAGTACCGACACTAATGTATGGAAGCGAAACATGGAACTGGCAAAGGAAGGATGAAAGCAGAGTGAATGCTGTTGAAATGCGCTCCCTCAGACGAATGTGTGGAAAATCATTGTATGACAGAATTAAAAACGACGATATAAGAAAGGAATGTAAGGCTGAACGAGGAATAATTGAAAAGATTAGAAAGAGCTCTTTGCGGTGGTATGGACATGTGGAGCGAATGGATAGCGAGAGAATGACTAAGAAAATATATGTGGCGAATGTGAGAGGGAAAACAGAACGTGGACGACCGAAAAAGACTTGGCACGATCAGATCAATCAGAACCTAAAATCTGGCGGTGTCAAAAGTCTGCGTAATCGGAGGGCATGTATGACTAGATGTATGGATGTGAAGGAGGCTAGGAGTGTATGTCAGGACAGAAGAGTGTGGCGTTCCATCCTCTCTGCCTACCCCTGCGGGGAAACGGCGTGATGGTAGTAGTAGTAGTAGTAGTATAATACATACTGATATGTTCCTTTTGCTATAAAATAAAAAATACAGAAAGTTAATTTTAGGAACAGGATGTTGCATTGGATGATTTCACCGAAAACAGTGGTTTGTTTTTTAACGTGTCTGATAACGAAAGTGATGATGGTGGTGAGTAGACTAAAAATAGATCGAATTGTGATGAGTACTTTCTCAGACTAAAAATCAGACGTCTATTATACTGTTGCATTGATATCCTGGTGCCAATGTTCAAATCAAAACTCAGAGTAAATAATGTTCAAATATATTCTAATATATTTTTTTACCATGGTCATCCTATGAGAGATTTGGCTTTCTTAACTGGCGACAACTCTACATCCCGCGTGGGGGAGGTAGAAACCTAGGAGTGGTCTCATTGTATCGGGAGGATCTTGCCGTTTTCTGTAGTTGCCATTGTCCGGACACCGTGGCTTTGCCGTCTGCACGTTTCTTGAAAATGGCCGTTATGTCATCGCCACCCAGCGGGCCTTTCGGCTGCATTTCAATTTTCGGTGTCATGATACCGTCCCTCACCCTAGTTTTATAATGACTTGGACCTCTTCACTCCCCAAAAGTGACTGTGTGGAGTGCGATTTCCAAATTCGGGGTGATTGTGCCGTATTTTTTTGAGGAAAATAGACGAACCGTGGCGGCAACGCTCAACGTTATATTTCCTTATTGGAAAATGTTTTTTAACCTCAATTAGAAGAACTGATGGAGAAAACAGATCTGGTTTCAACAGGACGGTGCTACAGCCCATACTACTCGAGTTTTGATGACAAAACTACGACAGATGTTCCCTACGCGCCTCGTCTTTCTGAGGGCTGATGTGGGTTGGCCCCCGCGCTCAACCGATTTAAGCATTTGCGACTTTTTCCTGAATGAAAAAGTTTTTTAACATCAACCTCACACCTCGGAAGCCCTTAAAGATCGAATTCAGGAGGAAATCCGTGCTATGCCCATAGAGATGTGCCAAAATGCAGCCGCAAACTTCAGAAATCGCCTTCATCAATGTATCGCTGCTGGGGGCCATCATCTTTCTCATGTGGTATTATTTCAAGACTTGATGCAAAAAACGGCATGCTGTTGCGCAGTTATTTTTAATAGCCCTTCAAAACTGCACTGTATGTTTTGCCGTACCTGTATATAAAAATATCACAAATATTATTTTTCGACCTACACGAAAACCTTTGACGAACTAATCACGTAAGTAGAGGACATTCTGTACGTATACTCGTACATCACAATAACAATAACATCCCGGATCCCAGATTCTTTTTTATTTTTTTTATTATCGTTAATTAATTCGGAATAAGTTTGAGTTAACTTTTCGATTTGTGCATTGTATTTGCCAAATATATATTTTTTCAAACCAATTTTCTTATGCGGGCTGTCGATAATATTCTTCATCATCCCATCACTATGATATGAATCGGCCTATATGAAGTGGGGACTGACCTTCATATTTCGTCGTAACGTAACATTCGCGGCGAGCATCCGACTTCGGATGGAGCACTCGGAACGAGCGGCGAGTTGCTCGGCTCGCTGTACTGACTACGTATGCTCGCATCGTAACGTGTTATGGTAGTGACTGACCGGAGCCATTTCGTCGTAACGTAACACGTCACGATGCGAGCGTTCGTATAGTGAGTACAGCGAGCCGAGCGCTCCATCCATAGTTTCGTATGCTCACCGATGCTCGCAGCGAGCGATGCACAGTGGGGTATATTGGCGATCTGGGCGGCCAATATTATTTTTCGTTCTAAATCGACTCCAAATATGCCTTTTGACTAATTCATTGTATTATATGGAGATATTTTTTACTTATCAGTAAAAAAAAATAATTTTTTTTTTTAATAAATGCAAATCGTAGTAAATAATTTAAAAAATATTAGTCCGAGAAAGATGGCCATGGTTCCTCGTCCGGACACAGTTCTTCTTCCGCTTTTAATATAAGCGATTTCTTCATTTGTTATTTTTTTGTTTCCTTTATAAATCGTATTCTTATTGGACGACAATAACGTGGTGAAGAAGGAATTGGGTTTTGCCAAATAACCTTATTATTCAAGGAACAAATAAGTTGTAGGGGCACAAACGAACTCTGAAATATGTTTGCATCGGAGTCTGCATCATTTAAAAACGTTTGTTTATATTGAGCTTGTTGTGCTCCATCACAACCCCACTTGCACATTTAAACTAATGTTTCTCTTTCTTTTTTATTTAAATTTTGTAAACATTCTTCTAAATGTGTCAATAGTCGCGTGGTAGTGTGATCCATTAAACTCTGTAGGTTTACTTCGGCACAAGTTTCAGTTACTCTGTAAGCTTTCTTAGCAGGGTAACACTCGAGTTTTGCTTTTTGTAAGATACTGTAACACGGGTATAGTTTTTTATGAGAACTCCTTACTATTTCATATTGCCTTCTCGAAAGATCGGCTTCAACTAAAATAGATAAAGCCTGTGATGGAGTCAATTGCGTTATCCGGGTATTTTTTTGCTGGCAACGAGAATACGCTTTCTTATATTTGGTAGCACGCTTAGGTGTACAGATAATTCAACACCAAAGAAGCATCTCTCATCCCGCTTTCTCCTAACTTTGACCGAATAGCATGGGTGAGCACATCTAATTCAATATGTTTGCGCAAATCTTCAGTTTTCCTTCTTTTGCTTCTCTGACTTGATTCACCAAACGACTTTGATGGTCGTCCTGATCGATTCATTACCCAAGGAATTGTAAAAGTTCCGTCAAGCCAATTTTCATTTTTTATCAAGAAAGTTTCATCCTTTCTGAGTGCATTAGTCTATCTTCGTTTCATTTCAGACTTGAAATGCGAAAAATCGTTTTTAATTTTCATTGCACACTCGTCAGAAAAATTATCTAATTGTAAAAGGTACTTTTGCAAGCATTCTAATTTTTCATTAATTTTATTAGCATTTTGTTGCTGCATGATAATAAATAACTGTTTTCTAGTCATTATTCTAACATCTACTGGTCCTAAAATAAAAATGTAACAATTTAAAGATAAAAAACTGTACGTAGTTCAGTTTTCATTATTGTGCTGACTCATCTTAAAAGAGCGATTTCTTGCAAAAGAGCAAAATTCTGCAAAAAAAATTTCAATTTATATAAAGAAAGAGAACTAAGCTATTTGATACAATCAAAATTTTAGCCGGATAACACTCGGAAGCACAACTAAATATCCTTAATTTAAAAAAAAAAATAAAGGAAAAATCCATTTAAAGGCACTTATTTAAATTAGTTTTTTTTAGTAAATATGTTAGCTATTGCAACTTAAATCTATGTACAATACACTATCTTACCTGCTTGATCACAATCCATTATTAAATTGTATAGGCGTAATACAAAAAAATAATAATAATCACTGAAATGTTTGCGTACTAAACGAACAGCGAAAGAGAAACACGTGCACTCACAATAACAACAACTTTGCGACTGACCATTAGACACGTGAGATGTGCGTGGGGGGGATACAATTATTGCATGTCATCAACAAAATACTCTATTTCATGTTGATATATTTTTCATACACCTGCGACAATGTTTTTAAAAGTGACTTTTGGCCGCCCAGATCGCTAATATACCCCACTGTGCGATGTTACGACGCGTCGTGACGTTGCGTTACGACGAAATGCTCCGGTCAGTCCCCATCTCAAAGGTTTTTTGGTTTATTATTATTTGTTAGCACAGAAAAAAATCGGTCTGCCTCAAAGTTACTCAGTCATATCCTCAATCTTTAAATCTCACTTGTTCAAATTCCTCACTTGTTAACTTATCAGCCACGTAGAAGCGAAATCGCTTAGTTTTCATATTTCTCATTCATTTTCCATTTAAAAGCGCATAAAATAATAATAATTTGTAACACATCGTAATTCATAAAATTTTAGTTCAAAAATTAATAAGCTTAAACATTCTAGGACATAGTTCTCCAAAATATTGTAATACACCAACACACTCGAAACGACCATAGTGAACAAGTTTGATTGCGCAACACTGACGCAATGGGGTACAACGGTGATGTGAAAAATAAGCATTACATATTTATAAATTGGCTACCGAAAACTGGCCGATTTTAAGTAAGAAAAATTATTTAATTTTATATTTACGTTCAATTATCACCATTTATTCATTCTCGGATTGTTTCAATTGATTTAAAATATAAATAAGTATTTTAGCACTACCTACTGTGGTAAACTAATTCCGTTCTCGTGATACATTTGTTAGGGACAAAGAATAGACTGGAATTTTTACACAGGAAAAAATGTTTTAATGAATTCGAGTGAAAGTATTTTTTTTAATTAGCGGACAAAAATAATTACAAAAATGCATTTCAAACGAGCTATATACGAACAGGCAATAAAAATCTAACAAATTTCGTTTTACTTTTATAATTTTACCGTTCAATTTTTCACTTAAAAATCAATAGGTCGATTTATTAGAAAATACATTGTGTTTTTTTTTGTAATAATAATATAGTATGGCGATGTTTCATATGTTTCCAGATGCCAGACGCGCCAATAACAGACAGATTAGTGACCGTCTGCCGCAGGAGTCGGTCGTTCGATTTATGTCGATTTTTTAGTATGTATTGTATGTATATAATATATAGGGTATGTATTGGAATTTTGCGAATATTAAAAAAATCAATAACTGATTTCGAAGACAAAAATCTATTTTTCAAAAACAGCGTTGTAAGCAAAATATGCATGTAATTGTTTTCAAAATGTCGGTATCTGGTTGTGGTCCCGTGGTCGAGTCAGAGTTTTTGGGCTCGAACTTCGAATCCACTCTTCTCGATACTTATTTTTAATGATGAGCCGCTTAGGCTCACAAAAATAGTATGAAATTAAAGTATTTTTGTAAATAATAAAAAACACAAATATATATTTCTGTTTAATTTTTTTTCGATATGATTGTTTATTTCAAATGGAAAAGTATCTTTTTTTAATAATGTATTATATGTATAATAATGCATCTCTGTAACATGGCTGGATATATAATATAGGGTCCGCCATCTAAAGTTTTTTTTTTCAACTAGTGCTTATTTCGTGAATGGTAACACTTAGCTCATGTCTGATTTGACAGATAATTAGTTTTATCCTTCCGCTGAGCGAATATGGTTGTGTATACGCTTGAACAACGCTGGGAAATATTGCGACATTACTTTGAAAATCATGGTAATGTTGCAGAATGTGTGCGAAAATTGCGTACGGTTTTTGGAAGAAGAGAAGCACCGTCAGCTCCGTATGTTCGTTATCTTGTGAAAAAAGTGAAAGAAACTGGCATCCTCATCGATAAACCAAAGCGTGAAAAGCCAAAAACAGTGCGTACACCCGAGAATATCGATGTTGTGGCAGAAAGTGTGCGTGAAGCGCCATCAACATCAATTCACCGTCGTTCTCAACAATTGAACATTTCGGAGACATCATTGAGACGAATTTTGCATAAAGACCTTGGTATGACGCCATACAAAGTCCAATTGGTTCAGGAGTTGAAGCCAACTGACCATCCAATGCGTTTTCGCTTCGCTGAGTGGGCCTGCGATCGACTTACAGAAGATGCCGATTTTGCCAAAAAAATCATCTTTTCGGATGAAGCTCATTTTGATCTTGGCGGGTATGTAAACAAGCAAAATTGTCGTATTTGGGGCACAGAAAACCCGCACGCATACATTGAAAAGCCGGTACACCCAAAACGAGTCACTGTTTGGTGCGGATTTTGGTCCAGAGGCATAATTGGGCCATTTTTCTTTGAAAATGAGCAAGGAGTGGCCGTTACAGTCAATGGCGATCGTTATCGGGCCATGTTGAACGGATTTTTGTTCACAAAAATTGAAGAGGAGGATATTGGCAACATTTGGTTTCAACAGGACGGCGCTACGTGCCACACAGCCGAAGCTACACTCGATGTTTTTTATAGCATTTTCAAAAAAAAAAAGTTATTTGGCGGACCCTTTATATAGTATTTTGTGGGTTCATCTGTGAAGTGATATTTTTTTCAGTAAGCTTTTAAAAAGGAATTACGGTTCCTTAGTCATAGTACATTTTACGTTCGCCACATTTTTCCCTTTTAAATAAGTGTTTTTTTTTTTTTTAGGTGCAATAACTTCTTCATCTTCAAACCCTTATCCGCACTGCAATGGTACATAGGACACAGTATTTTACATAATTTATTCATTCATTGTTTGTTTTTTTTTCAGAAATCACACTCCAGATGTTACAAATAACAACATTTATTTGCATTTTTACAACGTGGTACACGTGGAATTGAACAACTTCGCAATGGTAAGGTGGCAGATCTTCGGTCTTTGAACGTAAGTACCTATAATGTTTTTAAAGAAATATTTGTATTATCTATTTTCTTAATATTATTATATAAATTATGTTTTTATTAATTAAATAATTATTGTTAAGTCAATAATATTCCCGACCATATAAAAACAATATATCGTAGTCATACAGGAGAAAGTGACCAACTGCAGTTTTTACAAAAACGTGATTATTAACTATTTGACATCTTACTAGCTTAATACTGCCCCGAAAAAAATCCCAGAGCGATTTTAAACTTGGAAGTATAATATTTTGACTTGTTAAAAATGACTAACTGCATTGATGTTCATTTTCTTTACAAGCAAAAGTGACCAAGTGACAGTTGGACATTATTGCCTGTTGTAACAATTTTCAACGCCATGAAGTTATTTATAGTTCTGTATGACACATTTGACTTTTAAATGTTTCTAGAGAAACACAGTGAATAAATTCGAAGTCAAATGGCCAGTAGAGGTAAATTATTGATGAAAACGTGTAAAAATCAAGAAAGAGTGATCCATATAATGTACATGAATTAAAATTTGACGATATGTTAGATCTCAAATCTTCTTCTAACCCTTATCCGCAACTAATGGTGCATAGGTCACTGCATCGTATTGATCCAGTGTTATCTTGATCGTTACTTACATGAAGGCAAGATGATCACTCCTGCGCTTCAGGGACCAGTCCAGGGTAATATGAAATAAATATTATAGTGTAAAATCACTAATATTTATTTTCAACCCCCCCTAGGAATCGAACCTCCAGCATGGTAGCTAAACACGCTTACCATAACACCACGGAGGCATACACAGATCTCAAATCACTTACCAAAAACATGACAAAAAACCCGATAAAAATAAAGACAGCGAAATTGTTTCATGGGTGCAAATTAAATGCTTGCGATATGAGCACACTAGACCAGGAAAAATATGTATTAGTATTCGTACAACGAAGATTTTAAAATCCTGTCAGTGTTTGGGTGAGGATTTTAGAAGTTTTCCTCCATTAAATTATTTATACAAAGAAGAACTAAGAAAAAGAAGAAAGATTTGCTGGTGATACTGGTGCAATTCCACGGGAATAGTATGGGTGGCACAGATCACTTTCTGTCAATATTAAAGAAGACAGAGCACCAGAACCAAACTTAGATTCTGAATCTGAGTCGGAATAATACTTCTTTACTTTTTGTATATTTATTAAAAAAAGGTTATATCATTTAAAAAATATATGTTATGCTACCAGCTAGTTTATATTCCAAAAAAAAGTTTCTTTCTTAATTTAAATTAATAAAATAAAATGCTTTGAATTAAACTTTTGTATCTGTAACTAACGTTTTCGTTCTCATTCTAAGAATCAAAAATGACTATCTGCATTTTTTCCTAGATTTTTGACAGGAAAAAGTGACCAACTGCTTTAAGTAATTTTAAAAACTTTAGGATGTAAATTTTCTAAAATATTATTTACTCATTTCAATATTGGTAAACATCTCTTTTCACACAAAAATAATCACAATCGTGAATACATTATTTCTTTGTTTATAATTGATAACAAAAGTGTAAAAACGGTTAAATGGCCCTCCTGAACATTTTACGTTTTGTCAGTTGGTCACTTTCTCCTGTACGACTACGATATGTGTGCAGGTATACAGTTTTCTCCCTCTTCCACAACTTAATTAAATTTTTAATAACGAACTGTTTAGGCCTCACCATCCATAATTTTCTCGTAGTTTTGCGTAAAGTAAATATCAAATTCTCCTTTAAAATATAAACGTATGATATTTCTACTATAACGACGCAAAAATGCTGTCAGATATAATGTATATTGGGTAATACCTAAAGTGACCATACGTCCCGTTTTGAACGGGACCGTCCCGTTTTTAGATAGCCTGTCCCGTTGTCCCCAAGTAATGTTTCGGGACGTCGAAATGTCCCTTTTTCAAAACAGAGCAACACACGGTAAAATTTAAAAAAAAAGTGTTAAAAATCGACGGCAGTTTGTAGTACAGCCGTTTCATATAAATTTGCTCAACAAATCGTAGCTTGATTTAGCCTTTTCACAGATGAATCAGTTGTGGACGACAGAAAAAACACAATTACAAGTCGGAGTACTTACAGCGATATTGTTAGTTAAGATAAATTTTTAAAAATTCTGCCAATAATTCCATTCTCATTTAAAAGCAAACTCACTTATTTAATATAAAACAACAACATAATTATAAACAATATATAGAAAAATATAAAACAACTTATAAAAGTATAAAAAAATACTTGTTTTCTCGAATATACATACTTTTACGAAAAAATTGGTAGATGTCCCGTTTTGAGGACAAAAATAAATGGTCAGTTTAGTAATACCACACTTATCTAAGAATATTTTTTTATGCATTATGAATATATTTAGGTGCATATTACATTTCAGATGTCGTATTTGTAATTATTTTTTTTAGATGAAATAATGAATTTAATTAATGTCACTCAAATCATTAGTTATTTCGTACATAATACACACCCCTATAAATATTCAATACATACATACTGAGAAAAGACTGATCACCTACTACAGGTAGATAAGTCCCGTCAGTGCAGTGATCCTATTGATAAATAAATTAAGATCGAATTTCGCAACAACAAAAACGCAGGCCATTTTATTTCTATTGTCAAAACAACGAATTCTTTGCGACTGATTTGCTTTTGACAGTAAATAAAAATAAGATCGCGAAAATAAATAACGCCGACCTATTTAGAGATGGTTTATTATCACAAAACATACCAATACCAGTTTCCTTAACTGCAAGCAAAATATCCATACAGCATACTTATCAAAATAATATTAACATTTAATACGAATATGTAACCCTAAATAAAATCGAATGGTAAAATATGTCAATAAATAGAAAAGATCATGCTGTGCCTTGTATTTTCAACTTTGATCGAGGCAATGATTCAACTTTCTTTTGTGGTCTCACCCAGCTTAATTTATTTTTATTCCCAAATGTTGTAGTGTTATTTACTGTTTTTGCAAATACCTAAACATGTGTCATACGAAATTAAACCTTATAACCTCAAAAATGCTCCCATATATAATCTATATTCGCACGCATTTTTAATTCGCGCTTAAGTGTTGGTTGTTCTGCACTTCGGTCATTATTACCCTTCAGAAGTATACGCGGGTCATGCACGGATGTCATGTTTTGTATATAATATATGCTTATACATACACTATTGTTTTGACAAATTTATTTGACCAATTATCAGCTTCCTTTCGCGTCCAATTATTTTTTCATATTATATCTTATGTTTATAATACTTGTATTTAAAACATTTGTGCATTGTATTTTTATAATTGTAATATTATTTGTTTTTAAACTTTTTATTGTGGATGTAAAAATAAGTAATTACCTACTGTGTTTTTTACTTGTTATTTATTATGCTCAAATTGGACTTTATTATAAACATTTTAAGGAATTGATTAGAAATAATTACTTTTGAGATACTAGTGTGTGATTATGATAATTTAATTTAATATAAAAAAATTCATTGCATGTTCCTATTATTATTATTATTATTGTATATTGTGTTAATTTAAATTATTTCAATATCTGCAATTTCGTAAAACTGTAGGTGTAAAACAAAGATTTTTTAGGTGAAATTCCACTCGAGAGTACTGATACCGTTTCCGACAATAGCAGTGATTTCGTTATTCGGCGTTCGATCCAATTTATATGTGGTATTGAGTCGTTCATCTAAAACTGAATAAAATACAACGCAAGATGCTTATAAAACTATTTATATTTGAGTTTCATTTGCATGTGTTTCATGACATATACATCAAGGGTGACATGTGAGTCATTCTTGTAGTTAGTAGCAACTCCAGCACTCACGAGAAAAGAATTCTTATTATTCCACATGTTCTTTGGGTGCCCGTTGAATGACGGCTTCCCGAGCTTCCTTTCAGACCTCTCCAGCATAAACGTTCCATTTCCCACCATAACCCACATCTTAACCTTATTAACCTCCCCTAACAAACTTGTATATAAAATAATTTGTAAATATCTTAAAATTAATTGTATAAATTTCTAAAGGTGTATGATAACTTACTAAAATAACTCACTAAACAAACTAACATTACTAATAAAACTAACCCCACTAACAGGAATACTATCACTTATAAGTCAAATGTAAAAAGTGTAAATAAAAAATAACTCGACACTGGCTATAACACCCAAGATGGGTGAAAAGCCATCAAAAAGAAGAAGAATCCTTATTATTCCTACATAAGCCCGTTGTGTGCTCATGATAATTTAAATCATCCATGTTCGATGATTATCTTTATAGTGCAGGCGTTATCAGTCATATTAACGAATATTGAGTTTTTTCTCACAGTACAAATCATATAGACGTACTATGTACAACTGATTTTGACAGTTCCCCGTATACCACAAAATTTACAATTTTCGCGATCATCGCCTAAATTCTATTAAAAAGGCATTGATTTCATTTAATTATGCGGCAATTTGAACTAGGTATCTAGAAGAAGAAAAATATGGTGGTACACACCAAACTAACATAAAACAAAGAGTAATAAAAAAAAACAAAAATCTAAAAACAAATCTCTATTGTAATTTTAAAAAAATAATTTTGGACGCCATACTTGTCTGTTCTTGTTCCGAATCGGAACTAGAAGAGACATGTATCGCTTCGCCGTATCGGCCGACCGACATCCTCCCGCCAACCGGCAACCGACGAGTCTCCGATCCGATCCGTAGCCGAGTCGAAATCATTCAAATGTCAACATTACGTCGGACTCGGAGATGTTGCGACGATTTTTGAAGCAGCGAACTAAACCGTATAGATAAGCTCAACAGCGACTTACCGTCGACGGTGACAAGTCACCGCTTTTAACAGCGACTTGGGTCGCTGCTTCGTTTCGTCCATCTCCGCGTCTGTCTTTGGTAGGTATCACATTGTTTATAGATCTCTCTATTTATCTCTCTATCTCAAAAATATTTTATAAAAAAATATTTCGCAATAGTACTTATAATGTCGAAACATGTATTGAGAGCCGAGCTCGATAGAACAGTATCTCACTTATATGTGATGTTTATGGCTTAAAGTATTTGTGAATTACTTTGATTACCTGTTTTTTTGGTCATATTTCTGATTAAAATTCTACACCCTTATCGGTCCTATTTATCCGACGAAAGATTTATTGTTTCGGCATTAGAGTTCGGATCCACTGATGCAGATCATCTAAATGATCGGATCTTACCCAATTCAATCCAAACAAAACATTGTGGTATCAACCTTAAAAAAACATTTTCAAGTGCAATTTTTTAGGTTAGTTGTCTAGTTGCGTCACGCTGCCAACACGTGCGCCTTACTAAGCAAGTGGGTATGCTCAAGCGCAGTTTTAAAATTCAAATTATCTACATTTTCTTCATGTTTTCGGATTAACCGGGAAATCAACGGGAGTATACGGAATTTTTTACAACATACATCCTGGAAAATCGGGAGTGTACCGTATAAGAAAACTTATAATATGGAAACATTTTTTTTAGATGGGAGTAGATAAAGTGACCATACGTCCCGTTTTAAAGTTTCCGGACGTAGAAATGTCCCGTTTTCAAAAAAGAGCAACACAGGCCGCTTGTCCACTACCCGGAATTCCGTGTAATTTTACCGTCCGGCACGTCAGTTAGCGTTTTAAACCGACGATTGGCTTGTGCTTTTGTCTATCTTTTTTTGGATCTGAGCTCTTGATCGGTGCGTGAACATGTTGCTCGTAAATTCGATCACGCTAAACTGTCGTAGTCGTTTTCATTTTTCAAAACCGGACTGCTGGAAGGTGAAATCCCGTGTAGTGGACAAACGCCCACACGGTAACAATAAAAAAATGCAAAAAATCGACGGTAGTTTGTAGTAAATTTAGCCGTTTCATATAACTTTGCCGAACAAATCCTAGCTTGATTTCGGTGCATATGGCTACAGCAGGTGGCTGGTGAGTCATGTGCAAAGACTAACTAATTTATAAAAGCAAGCCCACTTAATAAAATTTATAAAATACTTAAGGAAATTTTTTCATTAGAAAAAAATAAAACAACATAATTTTTTTCATATTCGTATTATTTATTTCTCTTATTTACTTTAACAACATTCCTTTTCTTTTTTTATTAATACATAAAAACTATGAAAAAATACGTGTTTTCTTGAATATATATACTATTATGTAAAAACTGGTAGATGTCCTGTTTTGAGGACAAAAATAAATGGTCAGTTTAGAGTTGCATCTATTTTTTACCTTGTTTATTATGATGCACAAAGTTTATAAATGATCTAAAGATCATTAAGTGATTTTTTTTCTAACTTAAAAAAGTTGTTATATTTTAATCTGTGTTGGGAACAGGAGGTTGGGATCTAGTGTAGGCCTTGAAACTTGTCAGCATTTGCATGAGCAATGATGCTGGGAGAAAACCACGTAAAACTCCTCAGAAGCCGGACTGTTGACAGTCGTCAGCAGACCTTCCGTTCCACTAGAAGAGGGTTGTCCTAGATTGGTTTATGGTACCAATGTCCTTATCTTGTTATATCATGTATGATACCACCTCTCGTGACAGTTCCTTATGAACTATAACGGATCCGATGTCTGATAGGTCCTCACCCAGGCTCCTGCAACGCGCCTTCAGACGTCGTTGTCTTTGAAGTTCACGTTCGCTTAGTCGAGCCGTAATTATTCAAATATCAATATAACTAGGACCAGGGTCGTCACTTTGCGAAGAATCGGGTAAAACTGGTGACCATCAAAGTCATCGGTAAGAGTCACTGATTTAAAAATATTATTCATCTTAGTATTCAAAAGTTTTGTTGTTGTTGTTAAATTGGAGAAATTGCTATAAACAACTATAAACCAGACTTTAAATTTTTAGCTTTTCTGGTTTTGATCCTAATTAAGATAACACCGCGTTTATATGTTGCAGTGTTATCTTGATCAATACTTACATGAATATAAGGTGATCACTCCTACGCTTAAAGGACCATCCCAGGGTACTATTAAATAAAGATTAGAGTGTAAAAACATTAAAATTTATTTTCACAAGGGAATTGAACCCAGGACCTCCAACACGGTAGCTAAATACGGTAACCATTTCACCCATTTTAATATAATTGTTTAATTATATTATTAACTTAAAATAGAATTGAATTTTTTTCTTATCAAACAATAATTATTTTATTATTAATTTACAGTGATGCCTCGCATAACGAACGCTGCGCACAACGATATTTATGCACGTCCATCACGCCACTCGCGGACTGCATTCCGATGCAGGGACAAGCAGCTGAGGACACTCGAGTGGTTGAAGAGCTGACAACTGTAGTGCCAAGTACCAGTGGTCCAGCAACATGATGGAACTCAAAGAGAAGCTGACAACGAGGAGGAGCAATCAAACCAACCAATCTCAACGGCCGCCATCGAGAACATCCTGGTCAAATGGGTTTCTTCAAGGTATCAGAATTTAACACAACACAACCTAACAAATCTTAACTCAACCAAATTAAACCTAACCTAATCTAACTTTACAAAAATTACTGGAATCTTACCTAACCTAACAAATGATCATAACTAAACCAAAGTTAACAAGACTTCCCTCCCAGCAATGACCAAATGCCGAGAAGTCGACGATTGGCTCACACTAGATTATCCCTCCTGTTCTCTACACAGATTTAACCTACGAGTAGAAGTAACAAAAACCCACTAACTGATGTATAAACTTCCTACATAATAAAGATAATAATGCAACTCTCATAAAACACCTAATTTAACGAAACCTTACCTTAACTAACATAAAAACACATTATGCTTTATATAATGGAAACAGTATTTGAAAAATATATACACACATATTTGCTGTTGCATAGATTTGGCAACGTTGTAAAGGGCAAAATCAATCTGTATCGTCGAAGGCAGCGCGGTGTAATTTTGCGTATCTGTGTTTTAACACACTAAGGACGGGTGTTTTTTAGGTCGTTTTTTTAAATTATTGATTCTACTTATTTTGTAATATTTTGTTCATTAAAAATACACTTTGCTCTTAATTATTTTATTCATCATTATTAGTCCTTCATTAAGTTTATTTTGGAATACTTTGTCAACAAAAATACACTTTCCTCTTAATTTTTCATAAATTTCGTAAATCAAAAGTATTGATTAAAAAATCACTACTGATATCAATATAACTACAACACGGGACCAATCCCTTTGGCGCGTCTCTTCGTGATAGTCGCGAGTAGGTGCCTTCTTTCTTCGATTATTCGTCGTACAATATCTCGTGGTTCGAGATGTGGTCTCTCCAGGATATCCCAACCATTATTTCAAGCTTTAGGAAGTCGATACGAAAATAAAAACGTGTCTGAAGAAACTCTCAATGATAACTAAGGCACTTTGCAAATCCATCCCGAGCAATACAAGTTTTGTTATGAAAACATAGTAAATTTTGCATGCCCTTTTCATAAAATGAGAGCGAAATTAAGTATACAGTGGAACCTCTTATAACGAGCAAATTTCGTTCCAGTATCTTACTCGTTACATAAAACATGTTTTCCCATAGAAATCAATGTAAAATACGATAATGCATTCCATGCCGTAAGTATAGTCTTTTAAAAAATATATTAACGTTTATTCAAAGAAGATAACTTATTAATTGTTAAGGAGTGTAACAACTTGGATTACAATTCAGATTTGAAAAAAATCAAAATCAAAATATGAGTTTAAGACAAATAATTAATTTCTTTAAACTAGAAAACCGTCTAAAGACATTTGTTTTGGCAGAAGCTTAAAAATTTGGCGAAAACCTGCCACATCATTATCATTGAAATTTGTAGCACGAATACCCACCTTAGAATGATGCTTCTTATTATACGATGCAACAGTTTCCCATGCTTTCAGCATTTCTCTTATTGTGCTAGAAGATTGTTGATCTGCTACTTCCTCCTCCTCCATCAACAAGCTCTCCTCCATAATTTCTTGCTATGAAACATGATGCAACTCCATAAGCTCTTCGGTGGTCAGCTCTTAGCTGTGCTCTTTAACAAGACCTTCAATATCGTTGTTATCCACCCAGAGCCTTATGATAATGACTTTTGACACAATCTCGTTCACTGTAGACTTCACAGGTGCTGTTTCAAAATTACATTCGACAACACTCTCTGGCCAAAGTTTTTCCAAGTATAATAAAGGGGCCTTCTTGGTGACTCCTTCCCAAGCCACGAAAGTCCCGGCTCACAAGTGAATGACGTAAAAAAGGGACTTGCCCTTTCTCTGCTCGTCATAACGAGATGTCGCTCGTTAAAAGAGCAACCTTTTCACATTTCTTTGTTCGTTATGCGAATTACTTGTCATGTATACGTTCCACTGTACTTACTATGTGAAATAACTGATTCGTGCATTGCTTTGACCCTTTTGCACGTTCATCGTGTGATCATATTAGTAGAAACATGTTTCATTTCAAATAATGATCCGATAATCGATGGCATTTTGATTGCCAATTTTTCACATTTTATTTACATTTACATTTTTTTCAACAGCTTCTACTTCAACATCGGATATATCTGCAAGCGCTGGATGTATTTCTTCATTATCACATCTCCCCAGGTAATGCAAATTTAGGTACGGTACACATAATTTATAACTACGCAATTCGATTCGTTGATTTTTTAATGTGAATAAATTTAGAATAAATTTGAGTTAACTAACCGATATGTTAGTACTTTTGACAAAATGTTTTTTTTATTTTTATAAACCATAAACTTATTTTGCGGGCGGTGTATGACATTCTTCATATTCTCATATCAGCTTACGTGCCAAACAATCAAATAACAATAACAAAGCAATAATAACGAATACCGATTTATTTTGAAATTTTAAATAAGGACAAAACTTCCTTATTTAATTTATAATTTAGTTGACTTTTTTTCGCAGTGATAGTTTGCAACAACTATAAGTATTGATTATTATTTGTTACCACAGAAAAAATGAGTCTCAAAGTTACTCATTCATATCCTCAATCTTTAAATCTCACTTGTTCAAATTTCTCACTAGTTTACTTATCAGCCACGTACCTAGAAACGAAATGGCTTATTTTTTCATAATTCACATTAATTTTTCATTTAAATGCACATAAAAATAAAAATTTCTATTGTAACATATGGCGAAAAGAAATGGCGCCGACAACCTATTTGTAGATGATTTATTATTCCCTTACCTTCAAGCTAAACGTCCATACGGCATACTTACATCAAAATTATATACTACATATAAACATTAAATACAAATAACCCTTGATGAAACCGGATGGTAAAATATGTCAATAGGTATAAAAAATCAATGCTGTGCCATGTATTTTCGATTTTGATCGAGGCAATGTTTTATCTTTTTCTGTGGTCTCCTCTAGCTTAATTTATTTTTCTTCCTAAATGTTGGAGATGTTATTTACGGTTTTTGCAAAATCCTAAATATGTGTTATACGAAATTCAACCTAATAACCTCAAAAATGTTTGTCTATGTGATCTATATTCGCACGCATTTTTAATACGCGTTAGTGCTTGTTTTTCTGCGCTTTGGTCATTTTTAGCCTTCAGAAGTGTACACGGATCATGCACGGATGTCGTGTTTTGTAAACAATATTTATTTTGACAAATTTATATTACACAATCATTAGCTTTCTTAATTAATCGTGAAAGGAACTTTCACGTCAAATTATTTTTTCATCAGATATATTATATTCGTAAAACTTATATTAAAAAAGAATGTGCATTGTTTTTTTATTAAAGTAATATTTTTGGTTTTTTAAATGTTTAATGTGGATAATAAAATAATGAATTACTTAGTGATTTTTTTTCATTTGTTATTTATTGTATTCAAATTGATTACAAATAAATATTTTTAGGATCCCATGTGTGTCTATTATTGTGTGATTATAATAATTTAATTTATAAAAAAACGTGTATGTATTGTATATTCCTATTATAATTATTGTGTTGATTTAAACATTGATTTAAACATCTGATTTTTTGTAAAATTGTCGGTGTGAAACAAAGATTTTCCATGTGTGAAATTTCAGTCGCATGTCGCACGCGGCATGCGGACACTATCTAAGCTCTGACTTCGTTATTCGGCGTTTGATCCAATCTATATGTGGTATCAACTTATTCATCTAAAACTGAATAAAATACCACGCATGTTGGTTCCTATAGAACTTCACATTAAGTGCTAATCTTACATTTATCCGCAGATTTAAAATTTCATCAGCACGTGTTACGTGACATGCAAGTCATTCTTGTATATTTAGTAAGTATAGCAACTCCAGAAGTAACGAGAAAATAATCCTCATTGCTCCTACATAATTCCGTTGTGTGCTCATGAAATTTAGATCTTTCATGTTTGATGATTATCTTTATCATGTAGCCTTTAATTCATAAGTACAATGCCTACAGTCAATAATATTAACTAATATTGAGTTTTTTCTCACAGTTCAAATCATAACATGCACCTATTATAACTGATTTTGACAGTTCTCCGTATGTCCCACATAAATTTTAAATTTTCTCGAACACCGGCTAAATTCGAGTAAAAACGATTTCAATTCGCTAGTAAATTATGGGGCAAATCGAACTAGGTATTTAGAAGAAGAAGAGGGTGATACACCCCAAAACTAACAAAAAAGTAGTAAAAATATGTAAACAAATAAATATCTTGATTGCAATTCAGAAATTAACTCTGTAGGTGATGTTTTTTGTCCGTCCTTGTTCCGAATCGGAACAAGAACAGACATGCATCGCGTGGCCGCATTGGCCGTCCGACATCCTCCCGGCTCCGGCAACCGACGAGTCTCCTATCATAGTTGGATATTTGCGTTCGTTTTTTGTTTATCCGAGCCGTAATCATTCAAATATCAACATTACGTCGGACTCGGAGATGTTGCGAAATTTTTTGAAGCAGAGAACTAAACCGTATAGATATGCTCAACAGCGACTTTGCAAGGATCGGTATACCGTCGACGGTGACTTGTAAGCAGTGTTGCCAGGTCTTTTCCAAATAAATACCGAACAGTGAGCATTTTTTTTAATCGATACAGTCGAACTCGGTTATTACGAGCACGGTTATAGCGTGATGTAGCGAGGAAACATTCGTTGATATTTTGGTTTCTGATTTTCTCCATACATTTATTCACGGTTATAACGAAGAACTTTTCGGCTATAGGAAAGGGAGCAAAAAGAGATCGTCTTTTTTTTAAATGTTGAAAATATTTGAATGCTTTAAAACCTTTTCGACCTTAAGCAATAAAATCCGACCGGGCAATTAGACCGTTGACGCCGGGATGGGATTGCGTTTATGCCTCTTAAGTACTAATTTGGTGTTGTCACCGACAGTAAAAAAAAGGTTTCACGCATATGGGTTTTGAATTGCATGTTGCAAATTGCAAGCTTTGTCATGTCTGTAAGGACCTACTTTGTTACAATAACTTATTATATAGTTTTGAACGTCATGTTTTTTTCGGGGATTTTTACGATTGTTTCGTAATTTTGTATGTTCTATCTATGCTTACTATAGACATAGCATAATAAACATTACGAGGTGGGAAATGTCAGATCAATTCTAGAGCAGGTCCGTTAAAAACAAATCCTCGAATTATCAACAAATGTACTAATAAGAAAAAGCGTCTCTCGTGAACAGGCAATTAAAATTGGAGTGTTTAAAAAGTTTTCGTCATTCTCAGTGTCAATATTGTATTTTTTTGCATTAAAAAAAACATATGGGAACTGTGATCGTACGAATTTTAATCAAACTGCTACAATGGTTTTGTACTCAAGCAGCACAAGATTTTCCGTTTTTTATAGGAAAACTGGATTGACAGAAAAATATGACATGTGCGTAATGGGTGAATTGTATGAATTATGTTTCGATTATGACATGTTGTGTTTTGTGACCGTTTCAAATAAAAAAAACTTCATGTGATAGGTATTTAAAAAAATAATACATATTTTCGGACATAACGAGGAACGGTTATAACGAGCAAAATCAGTCGGTCCCTTCATCCTCGTTATAACCGAGTTCGACTGTATTTATATTATGAATTTAGAAGTATAAAGTACCTAACCACAAGTGGAACTAGCTAACCTACCTTTATGCACTGCATCTTGATCAATACTTACATGAAGGTAAGATGATCACTCCTGCGCTTCAGGGACCAGCCCAGGGTAGTATTAAATAAATACTAAAAATATTAATAATATTGAAAATAGTGAAAATATTTGTGTAATATTAAATAAAGATGACTCTTTAAGTGATCACAATGTTCTAGTACTTGACTTTCTCATCTCACACATTACTTCTTCTCCGTCTCCATCTCCGTCTACATCATCGTCTTCATCTCCGTCTTCATATTCATTTCATCTTATTTTTCATTTCATCTTCCATCTCCATCTCCATCTTCATCTCCATCTCCGTCTTCATCTCCATCGTCATCTCCGTCTTCATTTCCGTCTTCATTTCATCATCATCTCCATCTTCATCTCCGTCTTCATCTCCGTGTTCATCTCCGTGTTCATCTCCGTATTCATCTCCGTGTTCATCTCGGTATTCATCTCCGTTTTCATCGCCGTTTCCGTCTTCATCTCCATCTCCGTCTTCATCTCCGTTTTTATCTCCGTTTCCGTCTTCATCCCCGTGTTCATCTCCGTGTTCATCTTGGTGTTCATCTCCGTGTTCATATCCGTTTCCATCGCCGTTTCCGTCGTCATCTCCATCTCCGTCTTCATCTCCGTGTTCATCTCCGTGTTCATCTCCGTGTTCATCTCGGTGTTCATCTCCGTTTTCATCGCCGTTTCCGTCTTCATCTCCATCTCCGTCTTCATCTCCGTTTTTATCTCCGTTTCCGTCTTCATCCCCGTGTTCATCTCCGTGTTCATCTTGGTGTTCATCTCCGTGTTCATATCCGTTTCCATCACCGTTTCCGTCTTCATCTCCATCTCCGTCTTCATCTCCGTGTTCATCTCCGTGTTCATCTCCGTCTTCATCTCCGTGTTCATCTCCGTGTTCATCTCCGTGTTCATCTCCGTGTTCATCTCGGTGTTCATCTCCGTTTTCATCGCCGTTTCCGTCTTCATCTCCATCTCCGTCTTCATCTCCGTTTTCATCTCCGTTTTCATCTCCGTGTTTATCTCCGTGTTCATCTCCGTTTCCGTGTTCATCTTTGTTTTCATCTCCGTGTTCATCTTGGTGTTCATCTCCGTGTTCATCTCCGTGTTCATCTCCATGTTCATCTTCGTTTCCATCTCCGTGTTCATCTCCGTGTTTATCTCCGTGTTCATCTCCGTTTCCGTGTTCATCTTTGTGTTCATCTCCGTGTTCATCTTTTTGTTCATCTCCGTGTTCATCTTCCTTTCCATCTCCGTGTTCATCTCCGTGTTCATCTTCGTTTTCATCTCCGTGTTCATCTTGGTGTTCATCTCCGTGTTCATATCCGTTTCCATCGCCGTTTCCGTCTTCATCTCCATCTCCGTCTTCATCTCCGTGTTCATCTCCGTGTTCATCTCGGTGTTCATCTCCGTGTTCATCTCCGTGTTCATCTCCGTGTTCATCTCGGTGTTCATCTCCGTTTTCATCGCCGTTTCCGTCTTCATCTCCATCTCCGTCTTCATCTCCGTTTTCATCGCCGTTTCCGTCTTCATCTCCATCTCCGTCTTCATCTCCGTTTTCATCTCCGTTTTCATCTCCGTGTTCATCTCCGTTTTCATCTCCGTTTCCGTCTTCATCTCCATCTCCGTTCCCGTCTTCATCTCCGTGTTCATCTCCGTGTTCATCTCCGTGTTCATCTTGGTGTTCATCTTGGTGTTCATCTCCGTGTTCATCTCCGTGTTCATCTCCGTGTTCAACTCCGTTTTCATCTCCGTGTTCATCTCCGTGTTCATCTCCATGTTCATCTTCGTTTTCATCTCCGTGTTCATCTTGGTGTTCATCCCCGTGTTCATCTTCGTTTTCATCTCCGTGTTCATCTCCGTGTTCATCTCCGTGTTCATCTTGGTGTTCATCTCCGTGTTCATCTCCGTGTTCATCTCCGTGTTCATCTCCGTGTTCAACTCCGTTTTCATCTCCGTATTCATCTCCGTGTTCATCTCCATGTTCATCTTCGTTTTCATCTCCGTGTTCATCTTGGTGTTCATCTCCGTGTTCATCTTCGTTTTCATCTCCGTGTTCATCTCCGTGTTCATCTCCGTGTTCATCTCCGTGTTCATCTCCGTGTTCATCTCCGTGTTCATCTCCATGTTCATCTCCGTGTTCATCTCCGTGTTCATCTCCGTGTTCATCTCCGTGTTCAATTCCGTTTTCATCTCCGTGTTCATCTCCGTGTTCATCTCCATGTTCATCTTCGTTTTCATCTCCGTGTTCATCTTGGTGTTCATCTTCGTTTTCATCTCCGTGTTCATCTCCGTGTTCATCTCCGTGTTCATCTCCGTGTTCATCTCCGTGTTCATCTTGGTGTTCATCTCCGTGTTCATCTCCGTGTTCATCTCCGTGTTCATCTCCGTGTTCAACTCCGTTTTCATCTCCGTATTCATCTCCGTGTTCATCTCCATGTTCATCTTCGTTTTCATCTCCGTGTTCATCTTGGTGTTCATCTCCGTGTTCATCTTGGTGTTCATCTCCGTGTTCATCTTCGTTTTCATCTCCGTGTTCATCTCCGTGTTCATCTCCGTGTTCATCTCCGTGTTCAACTCCGTTTTCATCTCCGTATTCATCTCCGTGTTCATCTCCATGTTCATCTTCGTTTTCATCTCCGTGTTCATCTTGGTGTTCATCTCCGTGTTCATCTTCGTTTTCATCTCCGTGTTCATCTCCGTGTTCATCTCCGTGTTCATCTCCGTGTTCATATCCGTGTTCATCTCCGTGTTCATCTCCATGTTCATCATCGTCTCCGAGTTCATCTCCGTGTTCATCTCGGTGTTCATCTCCGTTTTCATCTCCGTTTCCGTCTTCATCTCCATCTCCGTTTCCGTCTTCATTTCCGTGTTCATCTCCGTGTTCATCTCCGTGTTCATCTTGGTGTTCATCTCCGTGTTCATCTTCGTTTTCATCTCCGTGTTCATCTCCGTTTTCATCTCCGTTTCCGTGTACATCTCCGTGTTCATCTTTGTGTTCATCTCCGAGTTCATCGCCGTTTTCACCTCCGTGTTCATCTCCGTGTTCATATCCGTTTTCATCTCCGTGTTCATCTCCGTGTTCATCTCCATGTTCATCTTCGTTTTCATCTCCGTGTTCATCTTGGTGTTCATCTCCGTGTTCATCTTCGTTTTCATCTCCGTGTTCATCTCCGTGTTCATCTCCGTGTTCATCTCCATGTTCATCTCCGTGTTCATCTCCGTGTTCATCTCCGTGTTCATCTCCGTGTTCATCTCCGTGTTCAATTCCGTTTTCATCTCCGTGTTCATCTCCGTGTTCATCTCCATGTTCATCTTCGTTTTCATCTCCGTGTTCATCTTGGTGTTCATCTCCGTGTTCATCTTCGTTTTCATCTCCGTGTTCATCTCCGTGTTCATCTCCGTGTTCATCTCCGTGTTCATCTTGGTGTTCATCTCCGTGTTCATCTCCGTGTTCATCTCCGTGTTCAACTCCGTTTTCATCTCCGTATTCATCTCCGTGTTCATCTCCATGTTCATCTTCGTTTTCATCTCCGTGTTCATCTTGGTGTTCATCTCCGTGTTCATCTTCGTTTTCATCTCCGTGTTCATCTCCGTGTTCATCTCCGTGTTCATCTCCGTGTTCATCTCCGTGTTCATCTCCGTGTTCATCTTGGTGTTCATCTCCGTGTTCATCTCCGTGTTCATCTCCGTGTTCATCTCCATGTTCATCTTCGTTTTCATCTCCGTGTTCATCTTGGTGTTCATCTCCGTGTTCATCTTCGTTTTCATCTCTGTGTTCATCTCCGTGTTCATCTCCGTGGTCATTTCCGTGTTCATCTCCATGTTCATCTCCGTGTTCATCTCCGTTTTCATCTGCGTGTTCATCTCCATGTTCATATCCGTGTTCATCTCCGTGTTCATCTCCATGTTCATCATCGTCTCCGAGTTCATCTCCGTGTTCATCTCGGTGTTCATCTCCGTTTTCATCTCCGTTTCCGTCTTCATCTCCATCTCCGTTTCCGTCTTCATTTCCGTGTTCATCTCCGTGTTCATCTCCGTGTTCATCTTGGTGTTCATTTCCGTGTTCATCTTCGTTTTCATCTCCGTGTTCATCTCCGTTTTCATCTCCGTTTCCGTGTACATCTCCGTGTTCATCTTTGTGTTCATCTCCGAGTTCATCGCCGTTTTCACCTCCGTGTTCATCTCCGTGTTCATATCCGTTTTCATCTCCGTTTCCGTGTTCAACTCCGTGTTCATCTCCGTCTCCGAGTTCATCTCCGTGTTCATCTCCGTGTTCATCTCGGTGTTCATCTCCGTTTTCATCTCCGTTTCCGTCTTCATCTCCATCTCCGTTTCCGTGTTCACGTGCAATGACACGTGCAATTACACGAACATTTACACGTGCATTTACACGTGCAATTACACCTGTAAAGGTGCAATTACACGTGCAATCACATGTGCATTTACAAGTGTACTTACACATGCATTTACAAGTGTATTTACACGTGCATTTACACGTGCAATTAAACGTGCGTTTACACGTGCAATCACACGTGCAAATACACGTGTAGTACACGTACAAAAACACGTGCAAATAACACGTGTAATTCACGTGAAATTACATGTGCAATAAACATACATGCACTAACACGTGCAAATACACGTGTAATTACACGTGCAATTATACGTGCAAATACACGTGCATTTACACATGCAATTACACGTATATTTACACGTGCATTTACACGTGCAATTACAGTGCAATACACGTGCAATTATACATGCGTTTACACGTGTAATTACAGGTGCAATCACACGTACGAAAACACGTACAATTACACGTGCAACTAATCGTGCATTTACACGTGCGTTTACACGTGCATTTACACGTGCATTTACACATTCATTTACACGTTCTATTACACGTGCAATTATCCGTGCAAATACACGTGCAAGTTCACGGCCAATTTCACATGGACGCACACGTGCAATTTTAACTTTACAAGAGAAACAAGTGTCACATCACGATATATTTTTAGCATTTTGACATCGGTTATTCGACCTTTGACCTGTGAATTTTGAACGTTCAAAAGAACGTTGCCTTTGAACTTTGGCTTGTGAACCTTTGAACTTTGCCATTGAACTTTGACCTTTGAATTTCGACTTTTGAACTTTGACCTTTGAACTTTGCCATTGAACTTAGGTCAAAGTTCAAAGGTAAAGTGTTAAACACTGGAGTGTTTAAGTTCAAAGTTCAAAGGTCAAAGGTCAAAGGTCAAAGTTCAAAAGTCAAAATTCAAAGGCAGCTATCAAATGTCAACGTTCTTTGAACGTTGCCTTTGAACTTTGACCTTTGCATTTTGATTTTTGAACTTTGACCTTTGAACTTCAAACTATGCCATTGAACTTTGACCTTTGAACTTGGCCTTTGAACACTGAGCTTTGACCTTTGAACTTTGATACTTGAACTTTGAACTATGCCATTGAACTTTAACCTTTGAACTTGGCCTTTGAACACTGAGCTTTGACCTTTGAACTTTGACACTTGAACTTTAACCTTTGAACTTTACACGTACATTTACACGTACATTTACACGTGCATTTACACGAGCATTAACACGTTCATTTACACGTACAAGCACACGTGCAATTATACGAGAACATACATTTGCACACATTTCAACACACACATTTGCACACGTAAACGTGGACGTTCATGTCTACGTTGAGGTTACCTGCTGAGCATGAGCTGGATATTTATACAATAATCTTTTAAGATTGGGATCGGGGGATTGTTCAAGTGATTTGATTCGATCATCACGGGAACGGGAACGGGTGTTCACGGGAACAGCAATGTTGCGAGGATATAATATTATCGAGATATTTGTTCTGTGCAAACAATCTTTGGAAGTTTTGAGATTATTTATTGAAACGTCCAAGTTGATAGGAAATTATGAAAAAGGTATATTGAGACGACGGATCAATAATGTATTATTGTAAGAAATCGATACTTCCTATTCTCTTATTCAATATATCAATTAACAAAACTTTCTTTATCTTATTTAGAAATCGATACACCGAGAAAACAACGCGCCAAAGGGAACTGTCAGTGACATCGATAAACACAAATGAAGTTAGTAGCAAAACGGTCTTGAGCAAAACAAGTATTGTTAAAAAGGCAAGTAAATTTTGCAAGTCTTGGCACGTTACTTTGACCTTTTTACCCGCTTCTCCACATTATGTATAAATATAATATGAGTTCATTTCGATTTATATACCTAACGGAGTACCGTAAATAGTAATTTACGTATGGAGATATGTCGGGTGCTTGATAAAATTAATCATCATCACATCAAATAACGCATAAATAATATATTAATAAGCATCTTTAACAAACAATTTTTTTTTTGTAGGCGGTCGGTGATATTTTTCATCATCCTATCATCACACATCGGCTTACGTACAAACCAATTAAATAACAATAACAGCAACAGCAACAAAGCAATAACAAAATGATCCTAAAGTTTTTTTTTTTTTTTTTTTTTTTTTTTATAAGTCCCTGACGTTTCCCCTTACTGGACAAGTCTTCTACTTTCCTTCTCCCTCGCCTCTTCGAGTTCTCCAATCACACACGCATATTCCTCCATAGACTATAAAATCATATGTTTTTCGATCAACGACAATAGTAAAAAATAATGAATTCTTCTCACTTGTTCATTTCAGTCACACTACCGCCACCTGTCTACCAGTAGAAAGCGGAAAGCAGATTTCTTCTACCATACATCGATACGGAGTTTCCGACTATTCGTCTACAGGTGACAAAATATCTTCATAAAATGGTATGTTTAATTTATTTAATTATTTTTTTGTTCTTCGTTCATTTTTCGCTACTTAATTAAGTTTATTTAGAGTAATAAACTAAATTTAGTTTATTTAGTTTATTCTTTGCGTACAAGATAAGAGTTTTGTTGAGTTTCTTCTTGCTGTTTATTTATTGATATTTTCTGTTTGATTTTTGACAAATTTCGTGTTTACTTACGTTCTTATATAAATAATTTAATTTAATCTTTTTCGGCATTCGCAAAAGCGAAACTTAGACAATTTAACTTAAAAAAAAAAAAATCTGAACTTCTTCCTTTTGATCTTTGCACTTTGATTTTTGCTCTTTGCCCTTTAATCTTGGCCCTTTGACCTTCGACATTTTCCTTTTACCTTTGACATTTTCCGTTGACCTTTGACAATATTCTTTGACCTTTGACATTTTCTTTGACCTTTGACATTTTCCTTTGACCCTTGACATTTTTCTTTGACCTTTGACATTTTCCATTGACCCTTGACATTTTTCATTGACCTTTGTCATTTTCCTTTGACCCTTGACATTTTTCTTTGACCCTTGACATTTTTCTTTGACCCTTGACATTTTTCTTTGACCTTTGACATTTTCCTTTGACCCTTGACATTTTTCTTTGACCTTTGACATTTTTCTTTGACCTTTGACATTTCCCTTTGACCCTTGACATTTTCCTTTGACCCTTGACATTTTTCTTTGACCCTTGACATTTTTCTTTGACCCTTGTCATTTTTCTTTGACCCTTGACATTTTCCTTTGACCCTTGACATTTTTCTTTGACCTTTGACATTTTTCTTTGACCTTTGACATTTTTCTTTGACCTTTGACATTTCCCTTTGACCCTTGACATTTTTCTTTGACCCTTGACATTTTTCTTTGACCCTTGTCATTTTTCTTTGACCCTTGTCATTTTTCTTTGACCCTTGACATTTTTCTTTGACCCTTGACATTTTTCTTTGACCCTTCACATTTTTCTTTGACCTTTGACATTTTTCTTTGACCTTTGACATTTTCCTTTGACCCTTGACATTTTTCTTCGACATTTTTCTTTGACCTTTGACATTTTTCTTTGACCTTTGACATTTTCCTTTGACCCTTGACATTTTTCTTCGACATTTTTCTTTGATCTTTGACTTATGACCTTTGACCTTTGAACTTTGACCTTTGAACTTTACCTTTGATCTTTTTACTTTGAAATTTACCTTTTTGACGTTGACTCTGAAGTTTGAACTTTGACCTTTGAACTTTGATATTATTTTTTTTTTTTTTGTAGGTTAGGTTAGGTTAGGTTAGGTTAGGTTAGGTTAGGTTAGGTTAGGTTAGGTTAGGTTAGGTTAGGTTAGGTTAGGTTAGGTTAGGTTAGGTTAGGTTAGGTTAGGTTAGGTTAGGTTAGGTTAGGTTAGGTTAGGTTAGGTTAGGTTAGGTTAGGTTAGGTTAGGTTAGGTTAGGTTAGGTTAGGTTAGGTTAGGTTAGGTTAGGTTAGGTTAGGTTAGGTTAGGTTAGGTTAGGTTAGGTTAGGTTAGGTTAGGTTAGGTTAGGTTAGGTTAGGTTAGGTTAGGTTAGGTTAGGTTAGGTTAGGTTAGGTTAGGTTAGGTTAGGTTAGGTTAGGTTAGGTTAGGTTAGGTTAGGTTAGGTTAGGTTAGGTTAGGTTAGGTTAGGTTAGGTTAGGTTAGGTTAGGTTAGGTTAGGTTAGGTTAGGTTAGGTTAGGTTAGGTTAGGTTAGGTTAGGTTAGGTTAGGTTAGGTTAGGTTAGGTTAGGTTAGGTTAGGTTAGGTTAGGTTAGGTTAGGTTAGGTTAGGTTAGGTTAGGTTAGGTTAGGTTAGGTTAGGTTAGGTTAGGTTAGGTTAGGTTAGGTTAGGTTAGGTTAGGTTAGGTTAGGTTAGGTTAGGTTAGGTTAGGTTAGGTTAGGTTAGGTTAGGTTAGGTTAGGTTAGGTTAGGTTAGGTTAGGTTAGGTTAGGTTAGGTTAGGTTAGGTTAGGTTAGGTTAGGTTAGGTTAGGTTAGGTTAGGTTAGGTTAGGTTAGGTTAGGTTAGGTTAGGTTAGGTTAGGTTAGGTTAGGTTAGGTTAGGTTAGGTTAGGTTAGGTTAGGTTAGGTTAGGTTAGGTTAGGTTAGGTTAGGTTAGGTTAGGTTAGGTTAGGTTAGGTTAGGTTAGGTTAGGTTAGGTTAGGTTAGGTTAGGTTAGGTTAGGTTAGGTTAGGTTAGGTTAGGTTAGGTTAGGTTAGGTTAGGTTAGGTTAGGTTAGGTTAGGTTAGGTTAGGTTAGGTTAGGTTAGGTTAGGTTAGGTTAGGTTAGGTTAGGTTAGGTTAGGTTAGGTTAGGTTAGGTTAGGTTAGGTTAGGTTAGGTTAGGTTAGGTTAGGTTAGGTTAGGTTAGGTTAGGTTAGGTTAGGTTAGGTTAGGTTAGGTTAGGTTAGGTTAGGTTAGGTTAGGTTAGGTTAGGTTAGGTTAGGTTAGGTTAGGTTAGGTTAGGTTAGGTTAGGTTAGGTTAGGTTAGGTTAGGTTAGGTTAGGTTAGGTTAGGTTAGGTTAGGTTAGGTTAGGTTAGGTTAGGTTAGGTTAGGTTAGGTTAGGTTAGGTTAGGTTAG